>NC_057808.1:509349015-509520339 GCF_018294505.1 Triticum aestivum
TCACATGCAGTCCTCGACCACACCTACGTTGTCGCGGCAGGCGGCTCAATCTGGGTATTGTCATCACTCGGTCTCCACCATCGTCGCCGCAGCCAGCCGCATCTTCTCGAACTCCGACTCGGCCGGCCGCCGCTGCAGAAGCTAAATGGGCCAGGCCCGTCACCACGGTAGGGTACGATAGCTACGTTGACACAGGCAATGGGTGGGTGGTGGTGCATAGTCATTGGATAGGATTTTCAGTTTGTGCTCAACCTCGGCAAAGTGATATTCTCGAAATATAATAACATCATAAAAACTAGGAAAGGTAAAATCCACCCGCTTGGGCTAGCGACCGGCTTGGTTCAACGCAGCAACCGAGCGCTCAAATGTCAGCGTCGTCGCATGAAGCTATTACCGCCAGCATATGAGCATGTTATTAGTGAAAATAATTAGACAAAACAGGCAAGACACCGAACCATCAATGTTTAATTTCTTGACTATTGCTATGGTGTTTAAATTCTTGACTATTGTTATGATCAAATACAGTTTCGTTATCACCAATCAAACAAACCAACAGTTATGGTTATGTAGCCACTATTACAACCAGTTACAAAGTCAGTGGAGCAGAGCTCCAGGCACGAGATGACGATGTCATGTGTAACACGGATCCAGAGACATCACCAAGATCATTTCCCCAGAAAGCAGAGACATATTCACTACATGCAGACAGGAATCAGGAGCTGCTTGATAATCTCGCAACCTTGGCTCATCTCATCTCACTCACCACACAGGAGATAGGCACCATAGACTGACAGGTCGGATCAGGCAACGCACCTGTCTCCTATTAAGGCTTCAGCGGAGATGGAGATCTCAGTGATTACCACCGACAAGTTCCCGCAATCACTTCAATCTCGTGCACATAGTCCATCAGCGTTTGCTTCACTACCGGCGGGCAATCAAGAGAGCAAGATGCAACATTTTCTTCTGACAAAGCTTGTGTGGGTTTTTCAACATTTTAATATTTGCCATCTTTTCGCCAGACACCATGACACGGGCGATGCTAAAATCATCCCCCTTTTCCAGTGCAAACTGCCATTCCCTCGCTGTGATGTAGAACCAGTTTTTGTTTGAAGTTGTGGTTGCCTTCACCTCCACATACTCTATCCGATTATCTCCGCGGGTGATGATAATATCATAGGGCAGTCCGGTTTCAGTGTCTGCATTCACCCACCTGACGTTCTTGGCCCCTAGCCGCTCAACCAAATGTTTGTAGGCTACAGCTTCACCAACCCTGCCAGTTTTTAGTAACTGGGCTGCGCGGAGCCTTTCCCTGCCTTCTGAAGTATTGGGCATTTTGTCACTGAAATCCATTACCTCAGTCTCGCTAGGTGAACCGGTCCCCAGGTCCAAATAAGCAGGTGCACCGTCCGCGTTAATGGACATCACCATCTGAGGCTCGTCCAATGTTGCCACTGTGCTTTCTGTGTGTAAGTTACTTTCTAGACTCGTATCCTCTTCTATAACCCAATCCTCGTCGAGCTGAACAGGAAACCAATTATCTTCTGTATTTGTGAGCTCAACATCATTCACCTCTGTATCTTGCAGGGGTCCAGGAAGCCAATTATCATTATTCACCTTTGTATCTTGCAGGGGTCCATGCTGACTTCTGCGGGATGTTCTAAAATCAGGAGCTGTTCTCCAATTATTAGGTGGCCAACTTGAAACAGTTCCGTCTGACCTCTGATGTTGTTTGTGAATATTGAGAACACAGGCAGATGAGGTTTCAACCGGTTTGGAATCAACACCTTGGTCGGGTACAAACTCTGGCACAAACGAGGAAGAAAAGGACCAAACCGCTTCCTCTTCAGGCAACGCAGGCACATTCTGATTATTAACGACAAAAGACTCAACCTGTTCAGCTGAGGTGCCAGATATGGCCATGGTTTTGACCATGTGCAGAAAATTCGCAAAGTGCAGATCAGGGGATCCATCAAAGAAAATTCTAGAAGTTTCCAGAAACAATGAATGTGAATCAGCTTCTTGCGTAGCATACAGAATATTTCCCTGAAAACAAATAACAGATCAAATCAAATGAACTTTAAAGCTCATGGCAGATGACATAACAGAGCAAAACCTTAAATCATCAAGTGCATCAAGCATTCAAGCAATGCCGTTGCAGGAACTTCTAAAGGTCTTAATTTTGCATAGTCAACAAAATGTAATAAGGTCGATACATGGTAGTACATTACACTTAATTTAACTATTTATCAGGTATAAGTAGCAACCAAAGTTAGAGATCGCCAGTTATAGCATTATTCGGATGCAAAAGTGCATCGGTATATTCAGTGGCACATCACTATATCCTTCAGCGGTGTCATAGGAGGGACCCGAGAATAAACCATCTAACTAAGCAAGCAATAGTCCATCGTAATTACCTAACAAATATGCAGTTACTATTCGGAAACAAAAGATTAGCAAGGAGGTAATCACTCACACTAGTTACCATAAAGGCGGAACAGAAACATAGGTACCAACCTGCAGAAGACAATGGCATTTGAATCTTTTCTTAGAAGAACTCTCATGTCCTTTAAGCATATACTTGTGGAACAACTTTTCAACAACAATAATCTGAAGATTGCTAAGCTTCATGATCTCATTTTGCTGAAAGTTGATATATGCATCTCTATGCGTCTTATAGATGTAGCGTTGCATATATGGTAACAGTCCACAAAGCAAAGTAGCCTTTTCCCTGTTGTCAGCCGTGCCATAGAATATTGCTTCACGATGCACAACCTATACAAAAGCAACAAAAGTGAATGAGAACAATACTTAAGATGGACACAAATTCAGGATATGCCACTCAATAAACCAAAGTTCTGAAAAAATAACCTAAACTTAATATGCAGCTCGTGCAGTTGCGGAAATGGTAAATAAAGTACTATATACTTTAAAAATATGACATGTACATATCAAGTATGTTACTACAATTTACAGCATATAACCTTCAAATGCTGCTAGCCTATTACTAGCAGATATGAGTGAAGTCATAATGTGACCCTTGTAGTCAATTTTGATGACTGTGATGAAGACATCAGCCCCAGCAAGGCTATAAAGAACTAGTATGTGTATAATGTGGAAGTGGTGGAAAGTTGAGTAACTTTTTCTAGTTAAAAATAAAGAAAAGGAAAGAAGCACGTGTGACCTGTAGCCATTTCCCTATAACAAAAATGTACAGTTTTACCAAATTTCTCGTCAATTATTCTATTATAGATGGAATCATAGGATGGAGCTTTCAGAATTTTACGTTTAGGAACTTGTGGGAAATTCCAATTGACTTTGCAGTTTCAACAGCATGACACACACCATTACAACACCTTCCACCCTCATTTCTCGCTGCTGCCACTTGCAGGATGGGTAGTGGTTCCAGTGGATGGTAGAAATTAACATTGTGAAGCACATGAAAAATTCACTTCTACCATAAAGAATTGCTTCCACCGATCAGCCATTCTCTGCGTGAAGGGTGGCTTTGCTTGACTCCCGTGTCGCTCTCGCGGGCGTCTCGGGAGAAACCCCAGCCGCCGCCGACAGCCACCCTCGCCTCCCCCCTCCTCCTCCCGCCGCCGCCGGAGGGCGTCCCTGGGCAAAGCCCTCGGCGCCGGCGCCGGCGGGGACGGCTCTCCCTCCTCTTCTCCAGGCGTGGCGGCGCGGGACGCTGGCCGGCGACGGGGACTCGCGGGCGGGCACGGGTGGTCGGGGGCGCGCACCGGCAATGGTCGCGCAGTGCGCCGGCGCGAGCGGCGCGGAGGCGTGGGCAGCTGGGTCTCCAAGGATCCGACGCCGCTCTGCCCAGGGGAGCTCCAGATCCAGCTCCCTTCGGACGGCGGCCCGTTTCCCTTGGCCGGCGGTCCCCGCGGCCGCGACTGGGGGCTGGTGGCGTAGGCGGGTGTGGTGGTCAGCGCAGCGTGGTGGAGCAGGCCGTGGCGGTGACCCTGGTGACTGCCATGCCTGGTCTGGGTGCCTCTCTTCGCCCAAATCTGGACCCCTCTGGGGCGGTGGCTCGAACGGCTGGTGCACTCCATGGTTGCGGCTGGGGGTCATTGGTGGCTGCTGTCGGCGGGGTAGGCGTGTGGTGGTGTGGTGTTGTGGCCGGCGGTGAGGGGTTGGGTGCAGGTGGCAGCCGAGACAGAACCAACTCTGTCTATGCAGGTGCTCGAGGTGAGCGGCTGTGTTTGCGGATGACTCTTGCTGGACCAAGCGGGGACGCTCGCCGTGGACTGGCAGGAGAGGGGAAGGTCTAGCGCTGCCGGACTCGGCGGCCGGCGTTTGCGGAGTCGGCCGGACTGGGATGCTTCGGGCGAAAGCCTATTGTCGACCTCGTCGGCAACGATGATGACGACGTCTCCTGGCGCCGTGTCCCTTCGTGAAGGCATCACTGGGGAGCTACCGTTGCCGGCTATTTCTTTGTGCTTCGGGCGAAAGTCTCAGATCCTTCTCTGGATCGGACGACGACGACATCTTCAATGTTGTTTCCCCCTTGGGGGCGTCGTTTCAGGAGCCAGGGATCCGCGGTTGGTCGTCTGATGTCTGGGCTGGAGTGTTGGTTCAGGTTGCTGGTTTGTAGGGCGGTGGCGGTGGAGGTGCTCTGTGGCGGCGACCAGTACCTTGGTCATCCTATGCTGATGGTTGACCTCTCTTTTGGGGGCTTGTGGCGGTGGTGAGGTCTCGGTGTTCGGCACCCTTCGATGGCTTTTGAGGTTTGGTGGCCTGCGGAGTGCTATGGTTCTCTCCATTTGTGATGGTGGCCGTGGTGTGGCTCAAAGGAGGTGTAGGGCTATCTCGGCAGAAAATTGCCCTTCGGCACGGTCTGTGGCTTTCTCTGCCGCGACGTTCCTAGGCAGCAGGATGCTCTTCGATGGTGGCTACGATCTCCTAGCTCTTCAAGGTGCAGAGATCGCATGGTAGCAGGCAACTTCTTCTCTACGTCTTCTCAGTGGCGGATGTCCTTTCGACGGATCCAACAAAGCTAGTTCCTGCTCTTCTCGGTCCACTGGTGGTGATGGATGCTAAGTTCTTGGTGTTGGCTGCTTGTCGTAGCTCGCCTCTGGTTCTTTTTCTGTTGTTCCTTATTCCATCTTCTATTCTGTTGTTCTTGGTTCCTTCTCCTATGTGTCGAGTGATATCTGTTGTAACCGTCGTGTTGTATCTCAATCTTATCTATAATGAAAATGGTTCAGGCTGGCGTAAGCCCGCCGTAGCACCGTCAAATAAAGAATTGCTTTAATTTATTGCATCACTCTATTTCCTTGTTGCCGAAATCCTCTACTGTGGTCTTTTTTTTTCAAATCCCAAAAAGGTGTTACTTCCTACTACCCATTTGTAGGATGAGTAGCATACGGTAAAATAGTCAAAGGGCTCAGGCCAATCTTTATTAAGATCGGAGAGAACATTTACGAAGCAGCGAAGGTCGCCAAGGGTAAAAGCAGGTGAAGCTGTAGGCAGAGCCTCGTGGCCAAACACCACAAACATACAACACCACGACCGCGCAAGCACAGCTAGTGGTAGCGACACATGCCACAGACACACAGCTGCACCACAGCAAAAGCACGAGCAGCCAGCTAGAAGGCCGCGATGGTAGCAAAACACCCTGCCTCCCACCAGGGTCTCAGCTCCTCAATGATCGTGTCCACCACTCCAGCCGGGGTCAATGAGAGGCCGTTGAAGATTCATGCATTGTGCTCCTTCCATATGCGCCAATGCACACCGTATCAAAGTCCCTCCTAAGCAGCTTAGGGGCAAGCTTTCCTCACGCGCAGCCACGTACGGTATAAATAGTACTCCCTCCGTCCCAAAATTCTTGTCTTAGATTTGTCTAGATACATATGTATCTAATACTAAAATGTGACTTTCAATCCGTATTTAGACAAATCTAAGACAAGAATTTTGGGACGGAGGGAGTAGTAGTGAGGCGCATTAAAATCTGCTTGTACCATAGTAAACTTTATTTATCAAAACATTGTTTTTTATACTAACTTCCATTTCCGGGTTATCCTAGTCATTAAATAGACAGATATGGCCCTGGTAAAGCAGGCAGCTGATAGTAGCTGTCAGGCGCCCACAAACTGGCTACTCTGTTCGGTTGTGATGCAAGGGATTGTTAGTTGTTACAGCCCGCTAAAACCCGCTACAGCATAGTTCGCACTGTGCAGCAGCATTTTGGTGCAAATACATTTTGTATTTTCGTATAATTCATTCGTTACATATTACTCAAGATGTGAAATATGCCCCGATCCAAATAACCAAAATATAATATTTATGTTTCTGCAAACACAGCCAAGTGGATGCAGAACATGGAGCATGCCTTGCATCTAAATTAGCCAATGGCGCATAGCAAACTTTACTAATCTTCTAATTTGTATTACTTTGCACAACTATGCAGCTAAATGACGAATTACATACAACACTTCCAGCATGAAGACTTTGCTGAATGTAGGAAAGAAGTCAATAAAGATACCATAAAACAAGAAATATATTACCTTGGATAGCGCTGGGATACCTAGGCTTTTCATCAGTGCAGCAACTCTTCCATATAAGATTTGCTTGTCCTCAGAAGAAAGTGTACCAAATTGTATGAAGTCAACATCAATACAGTTCTGAAAGTGTTGTTTCAACTCATCATCATCTGACCAGCAAACAAGGCCAAAAGATGGATGGAGAGAGACCCATTTATCAACCAGGGTTGGCAATATCGTTGTCTCCAGCTTCTGAAGAGAATCTTTCACATAAACTAGATCGTTCTTGTCACTCACAGAATGGATATCGGTAGCCCATCTCACAAATACACGGAAGACCTATGTAGAATGTGGAAACGAAAGTTCATATTTTAAAGGCGTACAGCCAACAGTTGAGGCAATGACAAATAAAAAGACATAACTTTAGGTACTCCATGCAAAAGCAACTTACCTGATGGGCTACTTGTGAAGGCAGTGCAACTTTAGATAGCCGTAAGAGCATCTCTACATAATCAGCTGTTGTTGGAACTTTTGGTACACCACATGCTTCCGTAAAGAATTCACAAAGGTTTGGATAGGTTGAGCACAGCATCCTTCTTGGGAACATCCTATTCTTCACCAAAACGAATTCCTCTGTCGTTTCAGAACAACCTGTTGGGTCATGCCAATAGAGGTCTTTTGGGGATAAAAATTTACCATGGACGACCTCACTGGATCGAGCACGGATTAGTGGTGTAAATATAGATGAGCATGACGTGAACTCCCGTTTGATGTCAATCTTTGCATCAGCTGCACCTTCTGACACAAAGGTATAGAATTTGCTCATCTGGTCCACACTGAAGAAAAGGCAGGTCAACCATTAGAAATTATTTGACAAAAGAAAATTTGCAGGGTAGTGTGCGGTGAAAAACAACTACATGCCAGTGGGATTGATCTGGAAATGTTCAAATTAGTTCTTAAGCACATACCCACATTTTAAGCAACCACATGTATAGATTAAAATAGAAACATGGTAGTGTTTAGACTAGTAATCTTTACAGTTGCTTCGCATCTAAGCATGGAGATCAGATTTTCTTTTAATGAAATACCTTGCGCTGAATGGAACTTGTGATGTCATCCATAAGTTCAGGGTCATTAAAGCGTCACTGTGGGATACATTTGTTTTGAATCCAATAACATTCCTTAGTGACCCGCTGGATACCTGTTCCACAGAAATGAAGTTTCCAAGGTGAGTGGGCAAACGTGTTGGTAAGGATAAATAAAACACTTCTTTCTATCGGCTTGTAGGTAATAATAAAAACTACAAACCTGAGGTACAGCATATGGGGCCACACCACCAAGCAGGGAACGCACGCTTTCACAATCATAAAACAAATCCGTTGCATTATGAAGGTCATAATCCACAGTTGACGCTATCCATTTGAAGCTTCTGATACATTTCATAAAGGATGACTCGACTGTTCTGTTCCCATCACAACTGGTCCCGCTTGTGAGACACCAAGCTTTTGCACTATAATGATCATCCCAGAAACTGTCAAGAACCTCCATAAGATATATGCAATTTTCTCGGCAATTTTTTGAAGAAAATGATGATAAAATGTTAGCCAGTTCTGGTGACTCCCAGTCATACACTGTACAGGATGTTCCAGAAACACCACCTTGCAATATTCTTCCTGCTATCAAAGAATCAACTTGGGATATGTTTTTCTCAACTTTCATTACATGCACAAAATCAGTCACACCCATCTCCTCAAAAAATTGCCTCCAACTTTTCAGCACAGATGGCAGCAAATCTGAACCATGATTCATCAAGTAACCACTATCAAGTTCTATCCATCTGATTTCAACATTCTTAAGTAGCTTGCCTATGTCCACAGGACTTCCATATTCTTTACTAAAGTGAATTGGTTCATCAGCTGGGCACTTGTAGCCATGGTTTGTAAGTAAGATGGGTCTACTTCGTAGTTCTGACATTATCTCTTCCTTCCCAAAATTACAGCTTGTACATGGAGACTGAAGATGGAGCATGATAAAACTCACATACTCTATCATCATCATCTTATCAACCTTCTTAGCATCTGTACCATTTGGCAAGGATGCGAGGATGTGATTTTTGATAATTTCATGTCCAGACAACTTTCGCACCCCGATTTTCAGAAGAATATCCGTCAGATCGTTAGCTCTCATTTCTTCTATAAGGTATTTATTTTTACAGGACACAGAGAAAAGCAATGGACTAACAAATCGAAGGTTACCATACAGAATTGGGAAATCCTTCATGCTACCTTTGCAGTCAGTTGTGGAACCGAGAATATCATGAGGCAACCATATAGGGCCATCTGCTACAGAACTAAATGAACCATCTGAAAGCGGAATGCATGGTAATTTCCTGAGAGCACATAAAAGATCACCTTCCAGACTTGTTGTCGAGGGAATATTTTGAAAAGAACGTGACAGCGCCAAATGAAGATTTACAAACCAAGCACATAGCCACTCCATCCCCAGTGACTCAATGGAACCCTCAGTTCGGCAAATTGATGATACCATATCAATAAAAACATTTGGTCCATGATCGTGAATACCTAGGGCCCTTGATAATGTATCAGGTATGATGATATCTTTTGACAGATAACCAAGACCAAGATGCTGATGAAGTAAGCCATCAGAAAACAGCATTTTAGTCTGTTCATCCCAACCCCTTAATGTGTTGCATGGATAGACCCATTGCGAACTAGAACCCTCCAAAACCATGCACCTATTCAGACGTAACTTGGAAAGGATTAAGTGAGGGAGCTTGCAAAAGAATCCATGAACTTCTCCTGCTAGAGGAACAAAACTCATGAATGCTGTAACAGCCTTTCCAGGGCAACTCTGGAAGCAGGGAAGGGAACAAAAGGATTCTTGTGCACTGACAAACAAAGAGGGGAATTCGGATAGCAACCACTGGTTCCATGCATTATCTGCATCCACTTCCTCTCTGGAAGAAGGTAAAACAAAATCCCCTTGAAGAATGAATTTAAGACCATAGTTCCTTAGAGGTAGAAAAGCGAACACAGGCTGTTGCTTCAAGTAAGGTTCATACTCTCCTTTCTCAGTCTCCTGCAAAGTAAATGCCAGAGCTATCTCTGTAGTGTGCACATCATGGCGTACAAGTGTGCCCTGTAACTTCTTACTAACTACCAACCAACTCATTATCTCATTCCCATGTGAGATCCTCACAATGCCATCACCAAGAGCCTTCCTTCTCATAACCAGCAGTGTGTCATTCACCACATTCTTAAACTTGATACAATTCAGTCGGTTAAGGAACAGAAGCAGAGATGGGTGGAGATCTGAAAACATGGATGCAATGGAGCACATGCCAGTGTCATCCCTGAATTTAGATCTGAAGGGAAGTAAAATGCAAGTATTCCAGCGGGAACAAGCGTCCTTATCATCTTCAACAGATAACATTCTACTCAAAGAGCTAGTACTGTAGGGTGGAACTGCAGTTGGCAATACAAAACCAATCTGGCCGTCGGTAATGTCAAATTTCACATGGAAACCATTTGAATGGATCTCTGGAGCATCAGTTACCTGACATATTAGACAGAACAAAAATGTGATTTTTCCACATTAACTCGAGATTCCTACCCAAAATAGTAGATGGCAAAAATTCAAATGACTGATACAAAAAGAAATTCATGAAATCATAGATGGCAAAGCAAGCAATAGTAAAATCATTATGGCTTTATGGTGGTAATAATTGGAAATGATTCTATTAAACCTACCCGAAATACTGATTTAAATCCAATGCCCTTATTTCCAATATAACCCCTGTTGGCTCCTTTCTTTGTTGAGTTACCAATATCACAAAGAGCTCTAATGTTCTCAGCAGAAAAGCCCCTCTCGTTGTTGAGAACAACGATACCATTATCCTGAAGAACGAATGCTAATGTGGGTTCAACATCCTCAAGATAAGTATTATCGTCAGCATTCTGTACCTGAATAGAGTAGGCAGATGTCAGCAAAAAACTGATCTTCGCACCAAACAAGCACAAAAAATGAACGAGTGCAAGTTAAGCTTACCAGCTCAAGAAGTAGGTGAGAATCCTGAGAGTATAATTCTTGTGAAAGACAATGCAGTGCTCGGCCAAGTCGAGCATGCTGCTTCGTCAACAAACTATTCTCGGTGCAGCTTAGAGCCTGATCCAAACCAAACTCATCACGTCGTATAGTCTCAATAACTAGAGCTGCTTCCTCGAGATTAATTTCTCCCCTCACGGGAGATTGGTTTGTATGAAATGCAGTTTCTGCCTTGACTCCAACAGGATTTAACATGTTCTGGTTTTCCTTATTATTCATAGAAAGGACTTGATCCTTTCCGCCAGGAAATGATTTAGTACTGTCATTCACCATATCAGCATCATGAGGAATAAGCATGTTAGAGTTTTCAAGTGTAGGTCCTTCAGATACAGCTGATGTATGCCCAGAAGAAGAATGTGTTTCTGTCTTTGCACGACCTTCAGCTAAACAGAATTCACGATAATCTTCGACCCACTCGGTAATTCCAAGTGACAACCCAACATCATGAAGCATGCAAAGCTGCCAAGTTTCTGTGGCTTCATGTAAGATGACTGAATAGCAATTTTTGGTAACTGTCCGAAGTCCGGACAATAGTATATCTGCTGCAAGACTCCGGAATTCAGAAGGCAGATGACCAAGACAATCAAGGAAAAATTTGGCAACAAAATGAATAGTGCTGTCAATGTTTGTTAAGACATCAGACATGACATTTCTTGCAGAAGACAGATGGGAGCTTTCTTGAACATGGCCAACAAAATGAGGAGAGCTGTCACGCTGTTCAGCACTTAGATTATGGGATCCCTCAGTCACAAATGGTTTGCCATCAGAACTAGTGTTCATTGGATCCTTGTTGTTGTTCATTATGATACCTATTGCTCGTTGTGCATAACACTTCAGTAAGGAAAATGGAGTATTCACAGAACCATTGTAAATGTGCAGCAAGGAAAGCAGCTTCACTGCCACTTGAAATGGTGAGCATTGAATAATGGCTTCTAAAAATTGGTCAACCGTGGCTGATGGATCTACTCTTATAAATCTACCATCTGTGGTCACGATGCAAGCTAGCTGTTGAACTGGACCTGCATTCAGCAGCCAGTGTATGAAGGAACCCAGTGAAGGAGCAAACAACATATCCCAATGTGACCAGAGAAGCAGATCTGACAACATTGGAGCCTTAAGTAAACAGTTAGTTGCTTCTCGTGAAGAAACGGTTTCAGAATAATAAGTTTGTTCAGAACTGTTCCTCTGCCCACCAACAGTATCATGCTCGCCTGGAGACATTCCAGACCACCGTTTCTCCAACAGAGAGACAGAAAACGTGATATTATTTGTGTGTGTGCTCCTTCTCTGTCTCTCTATAGAACCTTTAAGTTCTTCCCCAGATTTGAATTGTGCAATATCAAAACTAATTGTCGGGAACTGCCTTTTGAGAAGCATAAGGAAACTATCCCCTGAAAAGTCACCATCTTCTAGCCAGTTACCCTCGGCTTGGCAGAGTAGGACTTCAATTTGTTGCCGCAGTACAGAAACTTCCAGAGACGAAGAATTAGAGTTCCCCCGCTTCAACAAACTACTCAACTTAGGGGGGAAGTGATCACCATGTTTTCCCAAAAACTCAAGGAAAGTCCCATGGCCAAGAGAAGTAAATTGCTTGGCAGAAAATTGAGTAACTACCCATATTTCACAATCATGAAGTGTCTTCAGGAACATAAAATTTTCCACTTTCAAGGCCCCAGCTCTAGACACTCCACTGTTGGACTCAAAATATTCAGTAATTCTCCTGATGACATCATCAGCTGTGACATCTGCATGAACAAACACAAATGATAAGGGGTATTTCTTTGTGTCAACTGTCAAGTGGTGCAGCAGCTGTTAGAGGTTGGTTCCAGTTCCATATCACAGAATTTGATTGAGTGCAAACAACTGAGAGAGAGAGAGAGAGAGAGAGAGAGAGAGAGAGAGAGAGTACTGGGTCCAGGCTGATTGGCTCCTTTAGCAATGGATTTAGTATTTTCTTTACTCAGGGGCTCAATTTCCATAACCTCCGTTGTGGTGTTAGGAATAGGACTTGATGACAATTTATTCTCACTAAAGACATGGATCGCATCATAAATACTGTCCAGCAGACCACAGGCCATAGATCTAACCTGCATATACATGACACAGGACATTAAATATGATCACAAAATGCTACCAGAACTTTTCAGCAACAGATACAGAAAAATAAGGAAGAACTGCAAGCTACCAATCAGGACACAAGCTATCCTCTCGAGAACTTTTCAGCAACAGATACAGAAAAATATGATCACAAAATGCTACCAGAACTTTTCAGCAACAGATACAGAAAAATAAGGAAGAACTGCAAGCTACCAATCAGGACACAAGCTATCCTCTCGAGAATTTATCCTGCGCACCCAAGCTAGAAACATAAACTAACGAAGAAAAAAAACTGATTTTTTAAGAGATGGACAATCCACATCTACAATGTCACAAAATGTGAAGTCCAAATTTGAAATACAGCTCAAAAAACAAAAAACAAATTTAGCGCTGATAGTGCTAGTGGGCCCAATTCACGGCCCAATTCAAAATACTATTCATAAAATAATTTGCCTTATTTGATTCTCGAGCTGTGGGTCAAATTTGAGTGTGAATTTTTGTGTCATTGTAAATATATGCCGTTCTCCATGCTGAATTATTTTCAAAGTTCTTTTACGACATTTATTTAGCTCGTGTTTTCACCTTGGGCGAACGCACCATAAGACTTGGTGCACCGGATGCATTCACACCTCATCATACAAGTACAAGCCACGTATGCTACACCTGCAGATCTATTGGCTCACATCAGGAAATTTATGATACCGAGCCTAACTAATCTTAACTTTGAAGTGCATTCTATGTGTAGCAACTAAAAAGAATGAAGCCGTTTTGCAAACAACATATCTGGTTAGTAGATCCACTTGTAATGTAGGAGTTGGCTGAAAAAGGAATCAACTCACTGCAACATTTAGGAAGCCAATGCCTGGGTATTGCGAGAAGAAATTTATCATTTTCCTCTTTTCTTCTGGTGTTTCTGTATAGTAATTTGCTATCAATTCCAAAACCTGCATCAATGAGAAGTGCAAAATAAATTAGATTTGGAAACAGTAAAAGGCCCTACTGAAACTGAAAACACTTATATTCTGCTGAACAATTGATGGAATTCTTCGAATTTTAGAGTTAAGATGAAGAAATTGTATGCAGAAAACATCGAAGGAGGGGGGGGGAGCTAACAAGTACTCCCTCCGTTCACAAATACAAGATGTTCTAACTTTTTTCTGAATCGGATGTATATAGACATGTTTTAGTTTGTTCACTCATTTCAGTCTGTATGTAGTCCATACTGAAATATCCAAAACATCTTAGATTAAGAAAAAAGTTAGAACATCTTATATTTGTGAACCGAGTGGGTAGCATTTTGTAAAGGAAAAGATAGTTGAGGTCCACCAGCAAGAATATATGCACTGTTTTTAACACCAGAAAGACTCATGATCCGACCAAGCACAGATAGAATTAAGATGTGCCGCCCAGATTTGAATACCAGGATTGAAACAGTTGGAAAAATATTGGTTAAATCTGTCTGACCAAGGACAACAAACTCCAGGCCAAAATATCATGTATGTAAACCATCAGCAGAGAAAAAAAACACAAATAAACACAAACAATCGGCAGAAAGACAAGACACACAGTCTTGCAGGTTTCCATGGCATATCTGGGCATCCACCAATCATCCAACTACCAGGCTGGATCAAGCACAAGGAGGGATGGCCAGATCCAGGCATGGTAAGGTGGGGATCTGGCTTTTCCCGAGCTCAAGTGCGGCAGCATGGCCCACAACGACCCCAACCTTAGTGGGGATATTTGGCGGGGGTCTCCCCCACCCCAAATATAGCTCTCGCCATCGAATCGCCAACACCGCTGCAGATGTGCCACACCGTGTTTATCGATGGAGCAAAGACGAACATGAGAGAAATCGATGCCTCGGTGGAGTGTTTGAGCACTTCCTTTAAATTGGGTAGACCCGCATGCTATGTATTCTGTTGGTATTTATGTTTGTATTTGTAGCAAAAGAGAAAGCAGGCAGTTTTTTTATGCATATGCAGAGCCCAGATTCCAAGCTCAATGGGGCTTGAGGGCTGAAAATCCACACTCTGATAAATGTAACTATAGTTCACAACTATTCAGAGAACAAGGATTTGACCATAAGTAAACAGCTAGCAAGCATACCTGTTGAACTGAATGTTCACGGCATGCTTCTTTCCAGGTTGTTATGAATTTCTCCAGCTTACCTGTACTTAGGAAGCAATTAGGCGAGACTTCTTTCTTTTTTATTTGCATCTTTTGCCGCTTATTGGGCTGTTTGCACAAAGAGCTAGGAGTCCCATTTTCCTCATATTTCCTTTTGTTTCTTGAATGGACATTTACTTCATTCGCTTTTACCTTGCTGCTCACAATAGCTGGTTTTTTACTCTGTTCTGATTTCAAACCAAGACGTTTAATTTCTTCTGCTGTCGAAGGATATGGGCAGCCACTGACACTTTTATCAACATCCTTTCTGTCAACAATATAACAGCTATCTTCGCTCTCACTCTCCTCCACGGCGTCCTTCGAACTACTACCGTCATCAACTTCATCACCGGCTGAATCAAAACGAATATGTTTATTGATGCCTGGTAATTGCTTTATACGGCTAGTTATATCATCGAACCTCTTGTCCAACTCCTGCTTCCCCGAATGGAAGTCTGTCTGTTTTGGTAGATCCTTCTCACAAGTGCTATCACGAGAACCACTGGTCTTGCCTAGATGTTTAATTGCAGCAACTTCATTTCTTCTGGCCTGTCGGAGAAAGGAAATGTGCAACCTACAAAACCCCCCCAAATCAGATAAATTAAATATTCTGGTGCAAAGTAAGAGACAAAATAGTACTCCCTCCGATTCATATTACTTGTCGCTCCAATGGATGTATCTAACACTGAAATATGTCTAGATACATCCATTTCAGCTACAAGTAATATGGATCGGAGGGAGTAGCAGGAAGGCTGAAGAAAGTCATTTCTATCTCAAAGTACACACCAGTACCAACGTTGGAGCACGCAAGGAAAGTGAACAAGTATGTGCCTAAAAGAGAAGGTACATACCCCAAGCTCTGTACGCGCACGCCAAGTTTCTCCTTCCCAGAGACCGACTTTTGTTCCGCGAGATGATCCAAGAAGCTTTCCGCTGTGACTTTCTCCTTAGAATTATCAATAAACTTCTGCAGGCAACTGATAATCTCCTCGCTACTAAGCTTAGGCACCTTGGATAAATCAGCAGGTACAAAAAAATAATGTGCAACAAGTGGGTGCTGAAGAAAAGGCCCCAACCCCAGCTCTTCGAACTGACCAATACCCTCGTTCTTGCATATCTCAACCTCCAGGTCATGAATAGATACGATTTTTCTTGCTGCAACATAACAATGGATGAATGTGTTCACCTGGCAAACAACAAACCAAGTCCATGTAAAGTCAAACAGCAGATAACCATGTGCAGTTCTCCCAAATATTACTTAGTGATAATTTGACCATTAGAAAGAGCTCTGCAAGCTTTATGCTGTTGCAGAAAATGAGCAAAAAAGAAGCATTCTGGCACTTGTTACAAAATGAGCAAGCATTTAAGCAGCGCTGTCTACAGAAAATGAGCAAAAAGAAGCATTCTCGCGCTTAATTTAACATGAGCCATAGTGAATTGCAATGCTATGCTATGGCAAGGGAGCATATTAGTTAGGTTTCCTTTTCCTTACTCTTCTGTTTCTACATAATAGCAGAACAGAAGGTGCTGCGGAGTTTAGCACAGTTAAATTATCTGATAAGATGAGAACATGTACCGAAATTAACATAGCAGGCATGGAACGTGCACAAGCCTGGGTGCAGTGCACTGTGCAAACATACTCGCAACTTCACCAAACACAGGGCAACAATCTCAGCGCCACTTGTGTTTACAAATGAAATCAGAACAGAGTACTGCACAATATCCGGCATGAGACGAAGGCCTATATAAGCATGACAAAGCTAATAAAAGAGGGAGAGCAGGGCATAGAGCACACGGCTGCGCCACCCCCTGACAGTTTGCCTCATGGTGCCAACACATGGCAGTTTAATTATGAACTGGAGCGTAGAAGAAGCAGGGTTTGCAGGGTCAACGAACCAAGCTCCAGCAATTGCAGATGAAATCACTGTGAATTCAAAACAGAACATATACGAGCGTTGCGAGGTCACGTAGTCGCGTACAGTGCGAGCTACCGGGATCTCAGCCGAGCAGGAACACTGACCTTGCCCTCGATGCTGAAGAGTTCGCGCAGGACGGGCACGTCGTGGAGCTGGACGCCGAGGGATCCCCACGAGTCCGCCTTGAGCGCCACGAGCGCCGCCTGGGCCACCTTCCACCCGGTGACGCCCTGGCCCGCGTGCGTGAGCTCGTCCCGCGCCTTGGTCGCCGCCGCCTGCGCCCTCTCGAGGGCCGCGGGGTTGCGCGGCGGCGGCAGCGGCTGCTGCTGCTGCTGCTGAGGCGGGGCCGACGCGGGCGAGGGGTTGGGCGGGCGGTGCTGGACGTTGGGGGTGGTAGGGCTCTGGGCGTAGCCGGGGGAGGGGAGCGGCGGCTGCTGGTACTGCTGCTGCTGATGCTGATGCTGCTGGAACTGCTGCTGGTGGTGGAAGGCCGCGGCGAGGGCGGCCTGGTTCTGGAGGAGGAGGTGAGGGAGCATGAGATGGAAGGGGTCCTGCCCGAACTGGGGGTTGGGGGCGAAGGGGTAGGGGTTCATGGCCGCGGCCGCGGGGTCGGAGGCCGAGGCGGCGCCGTGCCACGCGGCGGCGAAGGCGGCGCTGCGCGGGTCGTAGCCGTGCGGCGGCATCTGGGGGTTGCCGCGGCCCCTCATCGGGGCGGCGGCGGGTTTCGGGCGGCGCGGCTAGGGTGGGTTGGGAGGGGGGAGGGGGAGGCGGCGCCGATGACGTGAGGTGGAAGAAGGGAAAAGGGAAGGAGGTGTGACCTCCGTGGACACGCGCGCTAGGGCGGCTTGGGCTCAGGGATTTTATCTTGGTTTACACCTCTGCGTTGCGGGCTTCGGGCTGGGCCGGTCACAAAAATCGGCCGCCTGTCCTTCATGGGGTTCCCACAACACATTTTTTTATTCTTAAATCCAAAAAAAACGCTTTTTTACTTTCCTTTTTCTTCTGAAAACATATCTTTTAGGAGTAATAGCTGGCCCCATTAACTTTTTCTAAACCACATGAAACTATGATAGCGCTGTGATACACTCCCAACCCTAGCTATTGTGCCCATAACTTCCTTGCACGGCGCCGCCTGCGTCTTCCCCATATGGTCGACGACGAGGTGAGTTGGGGGGAAGGGGGCCATCTGTCTTGTTTTCCTTTTCTTATACTTTTTCCCTGTCAACATCAACAACGTGGTGGCGGCGATGGCCGTTGGAATAAGGTATCTTCGTTTTTTCCCTACCTCGTTGACGCCTGATTTGGTGTAAGGAAGGGCATGTGATAGTTTGTGTCCCTAGATTTGTTCATATATTGGCAAATGCTGCATCTTTCAAGGAGAGCTACTTGGCCGACTTTTGATTGCAAGTCCGTATTGTGTCGGATGATTCTTCAACCGACATTGCTTCGGCGATTTTTAAATCTCATCTCATGGGCGAATGGTTATTATTGTCTTCAAAGGCTGGTATGGTTATTGCAAGGTTCGCAGGGGCCTTAAACATTACAAAGACTTGTGCTCAAATGTTATGCATCAACAAAGAAAACGACTCAAGTAAGAGAGCATCTATGTGGTAGGTAACTAAGTTTTTTTCGGTTTCAGTCGATTGACCCTAGCCGTTTGATTCAGGCCAATGGCTGCCTCGCGTTATTCTTTCACAACGTATTCCCCAGGATCCCCTCCCTCCCTTCCAAGTGGCGCCGGGGTTGGCCACCGCATCCCCATCTCAAGATCGACTGCCATCTAATCTAAGTCGTAGTTAGAATGAAAGCCCCCACCAGCACTTCTGAATCCTCGTCCCAATCTCCGACGTGGTCCTAGCTTGGTCTCGCCATTGGCAACGCGGCCATCCATGTCGCCTTCGTCTAGCCTCAAAACTCAGCACTACAACTACTAAAAATTCGACCAGTCTGAAAAAATTCTCAAATGCCTAAGGAATAACAAATCCACTAAATAACAATTGGTAATGTCACTATGTCTACCTCTCCAGACTGGCTGACTTGATGTGGCTAAGAGCAACTCTAACCAAGTTGTCATATTTGTAGTCGTCATATTTGCATATGGAGCCTGATCCATAATATTTTGAAAGATGGTCAGGTGACGTGCAAACTCAGAGTCACCATATCTCAACCTCATAATATACTTTTTTGTTATCTTTATTCAACCACTTGAATTGAATCCAAAAGATCATATTGGAGTTAAAATCAACGTGTACAAATCACATGTTGTTGGCGTGTGCACCATCCCCTTATCTGGCATGTGCATCATCCCCATCTCCTCTGGCGTGTGCACCGTCCAGCTCTGGCATGCACCCTTTCCTCAAATGACCTGGAACATATGATCGTCATCCGCATCCTCTACAAAAATGCTCGCTCATTGGATTCATGGTGTTCGGATCCAACATGATGAACTGATTCTCCACGGGTGTCTGTTCATGTTCAGTTGTCACCCGACACTCCTCAATTTCAAGCCTACGCGCCTCCGTCTCCTCATGGCGTCGCCATAGCATCCCACCTCGGTATCTTCTCTTGGATCTTCTTCTCCTTCATCTCGAGCCTTTCTTACTTCCTCTTATCTGCGTACTCGTTCCTTGTCCTCATCAAGACAGAGACACTAATCTTTCTTTTCATCACCTCCATCTCTCCTTGTCTCTTGAGTTTCTCCTTTGTTACCTTCCTCTCGTCGGGTCGACCCGTTTCAGAGGCCGGAGTGGGACCTCTAGGCACCCTTTCCTCTCCATCACCATCGTCCATCTCATAAGAGGAATTGTGCACTCCAATTTTCGGAGAACTTTCATCATTCCTTGATTTCTACTTCTCGTTGCCTTCCAAGAGATTCCAACAATGTAGGAGGCCAACACAATTTGCCCTTTGACTTGGCCACTTATTGTGCCTCTCCTGGGCTACATAATCCTAAAAGATACTAATACTCAAATTGATGTGAATGCTCAATAAAATGCAAATGTGGCAATACATTGCTTACATATTGCTCAATGGCGACACTGCTAGGAGAAGTGTGCTTCACTTTCTCCAAACAACCAACCCAATGATTGCACATCCTTTGACTCTTACCCCATCAGCTTATGAGAGATTTGAGAGTATGTCTGGTTGGATGCCCAAGGTGATGTTTGAAATGCTCCTTGATGTGCTTCCAATACTTTGAACTTATTTGATCTTTTCCAACAGCCACACCGAGAGAGATCTTTTGTTACCCCCTCACAACCACAATATCATCACTCGCGGGGTAGCTTTCAGCCCGAATATCTTTCTTCCTTGACAACTGGAGGGTTGGGATTGATCAAATTTTGTATCTCGGTTGTCCGCATCCATTTGATCTAAATGCGATGCGCCCAGAACATCAAAATCATTTGTGCCACTGGACTCACCCATCATACTCCCGATAAATGATTCGTCCTTGATGGTCGACCCCCCCCCCAAAAAACACAAAATCCTCCCCAAAATCACAGAATCCTCGCTAAATCACTATCATTGCACATTTGCCAACATTTTTCCACAATCATCTTGCATTCGATTGAACAAACTGAATACAAGCAATGTATCGCTTTTTTACCTCTCTTCGTTTCGCCCGCGTCAGACTAGGAAGGCACCCGAGTTTCACCCGCCGCCGGGATGAAGAGAGGAGGGGCTCGACCACTGTCCGACGTCTTCTCATTATATTTCTTCATTGATGGTTGTGCGACACAAACGGGGGGAACGGCAATGCATGTGGTGGCATAGGGGTTTGTCACCTCTAAGCCTGGCTCATTACCGACATGATGGACGAGGTATTTGCCTAGGTGGTGGTGAACCGCAGGCAAAGGCGCAACGATCGTTGAAGTCGTGGGATCCGACTCCAAACCAACGGACTAGGAAGCGGGGGTTGAGGCGGCATCCGTGAGGTTGTTAGTGGGGATTGGGGACGAAAGGAAGCGGCACAGGTGGCGCTACAGAGAGGGAGGGAAGGTGGCAGCGCAGGCGGGGAGAGCAGATGGGGAAATGTCACTCGCGCCAAACCATTTTCAAGATGTAGTGCGCCCTAAATACCCTCTCTCCAACTGCCAAATATGAAGGCTTGCAGGCTCAATTGGAGCGGCCTCCAAAGATTATGCCGGATGGCGACTATGCCAGACGTCACGGTTTTTGCCAGAATTATCGTGCTGATGGTTATTGTTGCGATCGGGCACTTATGGCAACTCTACTAGAGTTGCTTGCTCTAGGTCAGCAAACCTGTATGCTGTATGAGCTGTCAAATTCAATATTGGCCGACTTGCTGGCTTGCCTCTCTATGAGTAGTCAAATTTCAGATAAGGACATGCTACGGTACATACCTCGGATGCATGGTACAGAATGACCAGGAGAGCTGTTGCAGTGTTGAACAGGACGTGTACAGTAAAATGATCTGGACCACTCCATTTAGATCCGGCGGTTCAAAGTGAACCAAGTTACCTGTGACCTTGGCCACACAAAGTCGGCCAAGCCGAGGCCGTGCTAGACTAGTGCCGACAGAAAACAGCTCCATGTTCATCGACAGAGAAAGATACTGCAGCACAACAACGTGCAAGTCCTACAATGACAGGCCCATGTGTGGGCCAAATTCATGGCAAAGACAATGACTGAAACCAACTCACTAATTGATGTAAACTCGCAAGATTGCTCTTCTGTGCCTGATGGGTTGTAAACGACCATTAACCACAATCAGCCACTCAAAAAGTAATGATAGTATCAATTCATCTAAGCTTTTCTACCATTAACATTTACAACTGAAGTTCTTGAGCAGTCAGAAATTCTATATATATGGGAGAAAGAGGAGCACCACAAGCCGATCCAGAAGAGTCCCCACAAGCTGCCTGTTCGTTCATTCCCTCGGTCGTTTCTAGCTGAAACTCGGCCCGTGTCATCTCTAAACAAAACTCGGCCCGATCAGTAACACCAAAAAGAGGTCAGGTGCCACCGGTTCCCTCATCGCTATCTCATGTTGCAGCACCGTGGTCTCCCAGCCTGCAGCTTGTCCCACAAACACAGCATCTGCCTCGGTGATTGGTAATGCGCGGTGTAGTAGTCGTCTATGCATCCGAATTGACAGAACTTGACGCTGTGCACGTATTCGACGGGTCTGGTGTGGTTGAAACGCCCCACCCACATTCCCATGCTCACGTCTTCCATTTTGAAGAGCTGCACAGCAAGCAAAATGTGAATTAGTCATCTTCTTTTTATTACCAGAAACGAACTAGTGGTCTGTCAACGTTTTTTATGCCCAGATTCTCTTCTTTTCAACCCGGTTCAAGTTATCTTGTGCATGGAAATCTGCATAGTTTTTTAATATGGTATTACGGCTGCTCCACTGGGAGCATAAACATAATCTGGTGAAATTCTGGTTCATTCTGGTGGTATGAAAATTGTTGACTAATTTCTGTAGCATGTGGGCCAGAAGCATTTGTCTGATCTTACCCTTAATTTATGATCTGTAAATTCTGAAACAATGGAATCTGCGATATCAGCAGATATAACATATCCAGGACCATTTGCATATGTTGGATAATCCTCTTCTGGCCACTCCTGTCAAGTACAATAGAAAAGCAGAGATAAGAAATATGTGCATTTACTGCGGACACCGTACACTGCTTTTGGTTAAAGGAGTAACTTGATTGGAACTTAAAGTGGAAAAGCATAATAGACGTGTCTAGTATTCAGATAGTACAACCTGTTGAAATTCAGAGTAATTACCTACTGGAAAATATGAAATTATGACAGGAAGTCTGAGGCAGCACACAATAACTTTTAGAGTAAAGTTGTGCATTCTTCCTACAGATTTATTCAGGCTCTAGCAAGCAACAAAGCAAACTGTCCTACTGGCAGGAACTAACGACTGCATCTTTTATAGCAACTTTGGCTCAAACATAAATTACAGCGAGGGACAAGTACGAGAACTCATCTATTTTAAATAAGAACAGAAAGTTCAATAACTTCTGGACTGTTTGCTACAGCAATGTAGTGAAGCACTAACTTAATAAACCGATGAAAGAAAAAAGGACAGTCGTTGTGAAATCAATTCTTCAAGTTTACCTCGTAAGTAACAGCCCATTTCCCAATGCGCAATGGATTGTGGCGATAATTCATGTTCCCTATATAAAGACTTCTACCGGTCGGTATTTTCTTAACTTCAGCCATTACTGCATCAAGTCTAACAAAAGTATCATCATCACACTTCATTATATATTTCGCAGAGACGGCATGGACCTGAGAGAGAAAGGGTTCATTGGTGGCAAATAGTCAATAGAGCGAGTTAATTAGCAAATTTGAAAATGGGTACTAGCTCTTACACATACCCCATATTCGCATATCGCAACCGTCTTCAGAACAACCAAATCATAGCTGTCCATGAATGGCACAATGACAATGTCCCCAAAAAATTCTGCTTCCTTTTTCAACTCTAGATTCACTTCCTTTCTGGCATGCTGCAGAAAAGATAATTCAAAAGCTCAAGCCCATGGATAGTGGAGTACACAGCTAGGAATTACTAAGCCATAGACTGAGTCAACAAAAATTACCAGCGCAACAAAAAATCGAGCAACGACATTCGAAGTCTTCTGGGCAGCAGACATCCACGTCTTGCGAGCAGCCATACGCTCTGCAAAATGGTTGCCTGCTGACAGGATGCCGATGAATATCTCGGCTGGTTCTTCCGGTAGGGGAGGGGCCTGCCAAGCTGGAAACATCTCAAGGTGTTTCTGCGGTGCAAAGCTAGGATGCGTAGTGGGCAAAGTCCCCGCAAACACTGATTGCACATCAAGGTCCCCATTCAATGATAGGCCAGTAGCATCCTCAAGCCCAAACCCCTGCAAACACCACCAGAGACAAAAGTTAGCCACAGTGCCCCACCATTCTAACATCTAATTATGCTTCTCATATCTTGATGAGCAGAGAGTTGGCACTTACGATGCGGTACGGGAATGACGTCACATGCCGGCCATCAACATTCACATGATATCCCTCCAATCCAGCGGTGAGAGTAAGAACAAAGAGGCGGTCCTCCACAAATGGGTATGGCCAAGAACTAGAAACCTTCTTGGTCCGGCCAATGAGGTGATTCAACCACCATGACGTCTTGGACTCGTTGGACTGATCTTCATCCTGAATCCACTTCTCACACTTGACCATCCCATCCACTGAACAACAATTCAATCAATTTTATCTATCTATCGTACAGCCAAAATAATCAATAACAGAGTAGCTAAACAGTAGTAGTAGTATTTGATCAGTCAGGCAACAAAGAAAGAGAAACAGGGTGTAGCATACCAGTCTCCTCGTCGGCACGGGACATCCAGCCCTCGCATCGGATGGAGGTGCCCCACTGCATGCGGTAGCAGGTGTTTTGCTCGATGACAGGCTTGCCGCTCCAGTCGCCGTGGAGGCGGGGGTTGAAGTGGAGGATCCTGGGCGGGTCCTCGCCGTCGACCGTCTTAAGCCCCTGCAGCTCCATCATGAACTGCGAGACCATGAGGGGCTCCTCCCCCTCCCTGAGCTGCGCGATCTTGGGGTCCTGCTCGGGGTGCGCGGCGTACGGCGTGGCGGCGACGGTGATGTAGGAGCCGAGCGTGAGCCCGCAGGGGAGCTCCACGGTCCGCCCCCGGGCCCGGAACTCGTCGCCGGCGAGCACGATGGAGTGCGGGCACTTGGCCCTGTCCTCCTCGTCGAGCGGGTCGGGCAGGGACGCGCCCCCGAGGGCGTAGAGGTCGGCGAAGACGCGGGCCCCGGCGGCGGCGGCCTCGGCGGCGACCTTGCGCAGCGAGCCGCCGGCGCGGGAGGAGTTGAGGCGGCCGAGGTCGAGGCCGGAGACGATCCCCGACGGCGCCGCCTCGAGGGCCTCCCGGTGCGCGCGCACGGAGGGGCGCGCCGGCGCGCCCCGCCCGGCCGCCGCGTCGTCGCCGTCGACGTGCAGGTGGCGCGCCCCCGCCCCCGCGGCGCCGGGCAGGGGCAGGGAGGGCGGCGAGGCGAGGAGCACCTGGAAGAGCGCGTAGGCGAGGATGAAGAAGGCCGCGAAGCCCTGGACGGCGCGGCGGCGGGAGGGCGCGGCGGCCGCCATCCCCCTCCGCATTGCAGGCAAGCCCTAACCCTAGCTGGGAGGCGAGCGGGGGGCGGCCGGAGCCGCGGGTACGGGTCGGGAGGGGAGCGAGCCGGGCGGGGGCGGAGCAGAGGCGGCCCACGGAGGGATGGATGGAAAGGGCAGGGGACGGGAAAGCCGAGGCCGCGGGACGGGCGTGGTACGTGTCCGCCGCGTTGTTCTGAAGAGAGATGATCGACGGTTTCCGCCCCGTTCAAACCGATGCGGGTCGCATTATTCTAGTGCTATTTTATTTCTCTCTCGCCCGCCCGCCCGCCTTGTGTGATTGTGAAAAGCAGCGCGCCTAATTTACTCCGTTGCGCGCACAGGCACAGTGGTGGGTTCGGCACGCGGGGGGAGGGGAGGGTGGCGTCGCGTGGGCTCGGCGCACGGTGGATCGGCCTGCTGCCGTGCCGTGTACCTGGGGGCGCTGGTGTGCGTGGAGCTGTGGACTGAGTGCGTGGACGACGTATGGGTGGGGTAAAGCGGCGCGCGCCGGCGCTGGGGTGGGGTGGGGTTGGGGCGGGCGAAGCATCCCGTGCGGTGGGGTTGACCGGTGCTCACCTGGGTCGGGCGTTGAACATTCGCTGCTATACATCCAAACGGAATGATTCCATGGAGCGATACGGTCCCGGAAGGTTTAGATCTTGCTCTTGCTCTTGGGGTTGGACGGCCGGCCGTTTTCTATGTGTGCGCCCCCGTCTTTCTTTGTTGCTTCTTTGCCTCCCTACCCTCTGTTGCAAGGAGTGTAGATGGTATGTATGCCTTCGATTCAATTTAAGTTAACCAAATGTGCATTTCCAAGTGTTCCATTAGAGTAGCATGTGTCGTTGCTTGCTAGTGGAAGATTAGGGCGGTGGCGGCGCTTCGGTGTCGTGTCCTGTTGGAAATATGAGCAATTTACCAAAAGATTTTATATTAACAGAAATACTAGATAAAGCATGATCAGAATAGTAGTGATAAAACAAGCCGTGTGATTTGACAAAGAGAAGGTAAACAATATCTTCATATATGAACTGTAACTAAACATATCTAGAGCAGACAGTATAGCAAGTTGCATATATGAAAAGAGTCTAACATATCTAGGGCAAATACTAGAACAAGGAACTGTAGCAGGACCTCTAATAGAAAGGAGAAGAACACGTACGGGACAGCAGCAGCAGAAGCGCTGGACTTGGGGTCGGTGTCCTCGCCTGCCGTGTCATCGAGGAGGTCGGGGAAGAAGTCGTCGTCGGGGAAGTAGTCGTCGGCGACCGGATCGTCTGTGATGAAGCAGCCAGTAGTCGCGCTGAGCGCTCCCCAAAAACCTTATCACCCTTCTCCCGTACAAGACTCAAAAGGTGCGGTTTCGGAGGCCTACTGTCCCAACGTGCGGTGCACGCCGCAAGCCGGAAGCCGGGATGAGGAAGATAGCAGCAGCTCAGAGATGGAACCGATGGCGAGGGAAGGAGTAGTTCTGGTACGTCTCTCTGGGAGGAGTGACCTCCCTTTTATAGGCGCAAGAGAAGGAGGCGAGAGGGCAGCGATGGGAGGCGAAACGAACAGCCAACAGCCGAAGGGCTGCACCGTTCGCATTCGAACTCACCTTTCATATACCCGTAGTGCGTGGCAAAAATCTAGACATCGGCTCGGCTCATTCCCGCAACCCGCGGCGCCACGTCGTGACGAGGCGTGGCGAGGCGGGCGGCGGAGGAGGAGCGCGCGTGGATGTCCCTCTTGTTCTCATGCTCATACAAGTGGGGAAAGAACCTCCCTTATAAAGAGGTCCAACTCCCTCTAAACTAGCAATGTGGGACTAAACTTTAGTCCCACCTCTTGCCTTGCACAAATGGGCTGCGTGGGCCTCTAGGATTTATTAGGAATTTCTGAAACTGCTATTGGGCTAGGCCTAAAATAGACAAAATTCCAGCAATCCCCAACCAGATCCCAAAGGCACACAAAATTTGCCTTTGGTTCCAAAACACTATTTTATATACCGGTACTGCAGTGAAGACTGTTAAGTTGAACTTCCACCTAGAACTCTATGCTACACTAGTAAGCAACTTGAACAGTGGACTCGGCCTTGAACTGCAAGTTTTCTGTGAATCTAGCTTCACATAAAGCCTTGACCGATACGTGGCTACCGTGGGTCTTCCCTGCAGGTGGAGCTTATGCGTCATACTCCGAGACCTTTCATGAGTTTACTAGAGAGAACCCTACTCTCATAGATTGCGACATTTAACAATCAGACTCATATAGGTGTGTTCTTCAAAAGATGTTCTGCGGGACAACATCTCTGCTTAAAAGAGCCACTTAGAACACATTAAGATATACATCAACCTGCCATGCAGATTAGAAGAGTATTGCATCTTCATGGAGTGGTATTGTTAATAGTAAGGATACTCTCCTCTCAGTTGACCAACAACTTGTCTTCCACATCTAATTCACGGGATCTCCGATCACAAAGAATAGGTTACCACTGTGAACAACTCATATTGTGGGTCTCATACCCATCTCCCTCGATGCATTATCTATCACATTACGTGATAGACCCTTAGTAAAAGGATCTGCCAGATTTTTAGACGTTTGGATATAATCCAATGCAATAACTCTGGAGTTTTTCATTTTCCTGACAGACTTTAACCTTCTCTGAACGTGTCTTGATGACTTCATGTTATCCTTTGAGCTGCTCACTTTAGTTATCACAGTTTGATTGTCACAGTTCATAAGGATACCCGGTACAGGTTTCTCAACAACCGACAAGTCATTCAAGAGCCGACGAAGCCAATCTGCTTCGACCGTAGCTGTATATAGTGCTGTGAGTTCTGCTTCCATTGTTGACCTCGTTAAGATGGTCTGCTTGCAAGACTTCCAAGAAACAGCGCCACCTTCATGAGTGAATACGTAACCGCTCGTGGCCTTTATCTCATCAGTATCTGAGATCCAGTTTGAGTCACTATACCCTTCAAGCACCTTTGGGTGCCCAGTGTAGTGAATTCCATAATTCGCAGTGCCTTTCAAATAACGCAAAACTCTCTCTAGAGCTTTCCAATGCACATCTCTTGGTTTTGAAACAAATCGACTCAGTTTGCTAACAGCAAAAGAGATGTTAGGTCTTGTAGCACTGGCTAAGTACATAAGCGAGCCAATAATCTGAGAATACTTCAATTGGTCTCTAGCAATTCTTCGATTCTTTTGAAGCAACACACTAGCATCATATGGTGTTGGAGAGGGCTTGCAGTCACTATAGCCAAAGCGACTCAAGATCTTTTCCACATAGTGAGATTGAAGCAATGTAATCCCACCATCATCGTCTCTCAACAACTTGATGTTCAGAATGACATCAGCCACTCCTAAATTCTTCATCTCAAAACAGCGAGATAGGAAATCCTTGACCTCCTTAATAACATTTAGATTTGTTCCGAAAATTAGTATGTCATCAACATACAAGCAAAGGATAACTCCCTCGCCCCCACCATGGCGATAGTACACACATTTGTCAGCTTCGTTTACAACAAAGCCTGCAGCTGTTAAAGTTCTTTCAAACTTCTCATGCCACTGTTTAGGTGCTTGCTTGAGTCCATACAAATACTTTAACAACTCGCACACTTTTCCTTCCTGACCATCTAGTACAAACCCATCTGGTTGTTCCATATAAATTTCCTCGTCCAACTCTCCATTTAGGAAAGCAGTCTTAACATCCATTTGATGAACGAGAAGACCATGTGAAGCAGGTAGTGAAAGTAGAACTCGAATAGTGGTCAGTCGAGCCACAGGTGAGTAAGTATCAAAAAAGTCTTCTCCTTCCTTTTGGGTATAACCCTTAGCCACGAGCCGAGCCTTGTACTTTTCAATAGTACCATCAGGCCTAAGCTTCTTCTTGAATACCCATTTGCATCATATAGGTTTGCACCCATAAGGACGATCAGTTATCTCCCAAGTTTCATTCGCCAAGATGGAATCCATCTCGCTACGAACCGCTTCCTTCCAGTAGTCAGCATCTTCAGATGCATAAGCCTCTGAAATAGAACTGGGAGTGTCATCTATGAGATACACAAGAAAATCATCACCAAAGGACTTTGCAGTCCTCTGTCTCTTGCTCCTAGTAGGAACTTCATTGTTCTCCTCCACAGGACTTTCAAAGTGTTCCATCGAAATGGCAGGTTCAGTAATTGTAACTAGTTCCTGATTCGATGAACTAGGCATCTCCTGATTAGATGAGGTAGCCATATCCTTCATGGGAAAGATATCTTCAAAGAAAGTCGCATCATTCGACTCCATGATCGTACCGACATGCATGTCAGGTACCTCATATTTTAGAACCAAGAATCTATAGCCAATGCTATGAAAAGCATATCCCAGGAAAACACAATCCACAGTCTTTGGTCCAAGCTTCCGCTTCTTTGGAATTGGAACATTGACTTTCGCCAAACAACCCCATGTTCGCAGATAAGAGAGTTAAACCTTTTCTTCTCCCATTCCTCGAATGGAGTTATCTCTTTGTTCTTTGTGGGGACTTAGTTTAGGACATGACATGCTGTCAATATCGCCTCCCCCACCATGCCTTGGAGAGACCTGATGTGTCTAACATGGCGTTAACCAAATCAGTTAGAGTATCATTCTTTTTTTCGGCCACCCCATTTGACTGAGGTGAGTAGGGAGGCGTCCTCTCATGGATTATACCATGTTCCGCACAAAAAGCATCAAATTCATTGGAAAAATACTCTCCACCACGGTCGGACCTAAGCCTCTTGATTTTTCGATCAAGTTGGTTTTCCACTTCAGCTTTATAGATCTTGAAAAAGTTCAAAGCCTCATCCTTAGATTTCAGAAGATACACACGACAGTATCTAGTGGAGTCGTCAATTAACGTCATGAAATATTTCTTTCCACCTTTTGTCAAAACACCATTCATTTCACATAGATCTGAATGTATGAGCTCTAGTGGTGCAAGATTTCTCGTTTCCGCAGTCGTGTGAGACTTACGAGGTTGCTTAGCTTGCACACACACTTGACACTTAGATCCCTTGACCGTGGTGAAACTAGGGATTAAGTTCAACTTTGCTAGTCGCGACATGCAACCAAAGTTAACATGACAAAGACGTGAATGCCACACATTTGATTCACTATTGGTGCAAACATGATTAACAACTTTATTGCAAACGTCTGATAAGGATAAACGAAACATGCCTCCTGACTCATAGCCTTTACCAACAAAGGTTCCATACTTGGATATTACAAATTTATTCGACTCAAAGACAAGCTTGTAGCCATCTCTACACAGAAGAGATCCGCTAACAAGATTTTTATTGACGGAGGGGACATAATGCACGTTCTTCAGCCGCACGATCTTCACCGAAGTAAACTTCAGATCGACCATGCCAACACCACGAATAGAAGCACTTGAACCGTTGCCCATCAGCACGGTTGAAGTCCCTGCGGTCTGATAAGACGAAAACATGGAAATATCACCGCATACATGCACATTAGCACCCGTGTCAATCAACCAATCAGGAGAATGACATACTGAAAGAATAGTGGGAAATATACCATACCCAGCATCCTTCATGTCAGTGTCTCCAATGACAACATTAGCGGTCTTGCCGCCTTTCCCAGGATGACGCTTGTCATAGCGATTAGGGCAACTAGGTGCCCAATGATCAGGATCCCCACACACATGACAGACACCTTTCTTCTTGTCATTCTTCTTCTTGAAGTTCTTGTGCTGGACAGCCTTGTTCTTCCCATCAAACCTTGCTTTACCATCAAACTTGCCCTTGTTCTTGAACTTGTGGGGCTGGAAGTTCTGCTTCTGTACCACATTGGCACTAGATCCTCCCTCAATACCTCGAGCACGTGTGTCCTTTGCACTCGCCTTTTCTTCCACATCAAGAGTGCCAATGAGATCCGGGACGGAAAAGTCCTGCCTCTTATGCTTCAGCAAGGTAGCAAAGTTCCTCCATGAAGGAGGAAGCTTAGTGATGATACCTCCGGCAACAAACTTGTCCGGTAGCATACAACTGAAGTGCTCAAGTTCTCTAGCAAATGACTGTATCTCATGAGCTTGCTCAACCACGGAGCGCTCTTCAGTCATCCTATAATCATAGAATTGCTCCATGATGTACAGCTCAGTGCCAGCATCCGAGACCCCAAACTTGGCCTCGAGTGCATCCCACATATCTTTTCCATTATCAATTGACGCATAAGCATCAACTATGTTCTCACCAAGAACACTCAAGAGAGCAGCCTTACACAGAGTATCCATTTTCTGAAAGGCTTGTGCCTGTTGAGCATCAAGCTCTCCTTCAGGTTTGCCAAGGGTGGCGTCATAACAACTCATGGTTTGAAACCATAAGACTGCTCTCACGCGCCACCTCTTATAGTGGATACCCTCAAACATAGGAGGTCTCATGGAAGCAGCAAAACCACTCAGGGTAAATTGCCTATAATAAGGTTTTTGGATTGTTGGAAATATGAGCAATTTACCGAAAGATTTTATTAACAGAAATACTAGATAAAGCATGACCAGAATAGTAGTGATAAAACAAGCCATGCGATTTGACAAAGAGAAGGTAAACAACATCTTCATATATGAACTGTAACTAAACATATCTAGAGCAGACAGTATAGCAAGTTGCATATATGAAATAGAGTCTAACATATCTAGGGCAAATACTAGAACAAGGAACTGTAGCAGGACCTCTAATAGAAAGGACAAGAACACGTACGGGACAACAGCAGCAGAAGCGCTGGACTTGGGGTCGGTGTCCTCGCCTGCCATGTCGTCGAGGAGGTCGTGGACGTCGGGGAAGAAGTCATCGTCGGGGAAGTAGTCGTCGGCGACCGGATCATCCGTGATGAAGCAGCCAGTAGTCGCGCTGAGCGCTCCCCAAAAACCTTATCACCCTTCTCCCGTACAGGACTCAAAAGGTGCGGTTTCGGAGGCCTACTATCCCGACGTGCGGTGCACGCCGCAAGCCGGGATGAGGAAGATAGTAGCAGCTCAGAGATGGAACCGATGGCGAGGGAAGGAGTAGTTCTGGTACGTCTCTCTGGGAGGAGCGACCTCCCTTTTATAGGCGCAAGAGAATGAGGCGAGAGGGCACCGACGGGAGACCAAATGAAGAGACGGAGATGAAGTGAACAGCCAACAGCCGAAGGGCTGCACCGTTCGCATTCGAACTCCACTTTCGCAAAAATCTTTTCAGCTTCCGTGTGACCTTTCGTATACCCGTAGTGCGTGGCAAAAATTTAGACATCGGCTCATTCCGGCAACCCGCGGCGCGTCGTGACGAGGCGTGGCGTGGCGAGGTGGGCGGCGGAGGAGGAGCGCGCGTGGATGTCCCTCTTGTTCTCATGCTCATACAAGTGGGGAAAGAACCTCCCTTATAAAGAGGTCCAACTCCCTCTAAACTAGCAATGTGGGACTAAACTTTAGTTCCACCTCTTGCCTTGCACAAATGGGCTGCGTGGGCCTCTAGGATTTGTTAGGAATTTCTGAAACTGCTATTGGGCTAGGCCCAAAATAGACAAAATTCCAGCATGTCCTTCCTGAAGGTGCCATCTTGGACTGCACGGCTCGTCGACTTCAGCTCCACCCCTTCGCGTTGTGTTCGCCGTGACGAGCCCCGGCGGCTCCGAAGCGATGCTTTGTGTCATTTTGTAGTTCTTCGAGTCGTTTGGGGTGTTGTAGTTGTTGGTCTTTGGCACCTATGTATCTTGCCTTGGGGTGAGTGTTTGTGTTGTTGTGGTGTCTATGGTGTGCATTGGCTTGTATGGTTGGTGTTGCTTTTATATATAAAGCGGGGCGAAAGCTTTTCGGTAGTGGAAGATTATAGCTATTGCAATGGTCTCATCTTTACGTTCATCCTTACTATTGCACCACCCATGGACCATTGCACATGACTGCCTTTGTGTCTTTCACGCTTGAGTGTCATCCTCATGTTGGCAGCACGAGGCGGCAGATATCCATCCACGAGATAAGAAGAATTTTAACACGAGAAACCAAAACCCTCTTGAAAGGATCGGTATAGTCGACTAGAGGGGGTGAATAGGAGACTACAAATTGTAAGCTTAATTACCAACTTTAGGAATATGCGAATAAAGCAGGTTCTCTAGAATGTGGTGTGAGGAGGAGAGTGTTAGAAAGATGGCGCCGTCGAGGTGTTGATGCCTTGACTTGCTATGAGGAAAAGAGGTAGTGTTGGTGCGGGGGAATGAGGCGTTGATGGTGAGTGCAGTGAGGGTGGACAGACATTGCTGATAGAGCGAGGGGTGAACCGGAGAAGGTGGCGGTGGAGTTGGACGTTGAAGATGCACAAGAAGAGCGACATCATCATTGGTTAGGCTCAGAAAATAAGAGTTGCGATCTAGCTAGTCTTATCACTTGTCGGTTTAATTCAACCCCTATAATGAGGAGATGTTGTGTTCTTTTTCAAGATACCAAGGAAAACTCTTTGTCTCTCAGAGTAAAGAACTCTCATTAGAAACAAAAATGTGGATTAGAGTACACATGTTCATCATAATTCTTATAGTTGCTCTTTTCTAGCAGACCCTCATTCCTTTTTGGTCGTTGCTCCATGTGTTGCTTCTTTGCCTTCCTACACTCTCTCGCGAGGAGTCTTGATGGTATATATGCATTGGATTCAATTCAATTTAACCAAATGGACTTTTACAGGTGTTCCATTGGAGTAGCCTATGTCATTGCTTGTTAGTGGAAGATTAGGGTTGTTGTAATGGTATGGTCTTTAGGTTCATCCCTACTCATGCACCACCTGTGAGCCATGGCACACGACTGCCTTGTGTCTTTCACACTTGTGTATCATCATCAGGGTTGGCGGCAAGAGGCGGCAGATATACATCCATAAGATAAGAAGAATTTTACTACAAGATACCAAAACTCTGTTGAAATGATCGATAAAGACGATTAGAGGGGCGGTGGTTGAATAGGAGACTACAAATTTTAAGCTTATTTACCAATTTTAGGGATATGCGGATAAAGTAGGTTCTCTAGAATGTGGTGCGAGGAGGAGAGTCTTAGAAAGACGACGTCATCGAGGTGTTGATGTCTTGACTTCCTACGAGCAAAAGAGGTAGTGTTGGAGCGGCGGAATGAGGCGCTGACGGTGAGCACGGTGAGGGTGTGGCAATATTGTTCATAGAGCGAGGGATAAACTGAGGAGGCGGTGGTAGATTTGAATGTGGAAGATGCACAAGAAGAGCGAAATCGACATCGGTGTTCACTGGTATGGCTAGGAAATAAGAGTTGCGATCTAGCCTTACCACTTGTCAGTTTAATTCGACCACTATAACGAGGAGAGGTTGTGTTATTTTTCAAGATACCAAGGAAACTCTTTGCCGCTCAGAGTAAAGAACTCTCATCAGTAAGAAAAATGTGGACTAGAGTACCGTCGTCCATTGTCTTAAAATATTCGCTATTTATGTTTAAAAATATGTCTTGTGATTCCTTACATTACAGATTCTAAATATGTTATACATTACGTGCACAACTGAAATATTGATCATGTACCCCGTTAGGGTTTGTACTTCCCTCTCTCGTCTTCTGCGGCTAGGGGGAGAGCCCATGGATTCACCTCCCGTCAGCCTATAGCTCACGCGGCCAGTGGCGGTGAGGGTGATCCCGATGCCTTGTCTCCGGCTAGTAGTTTAGGTTAGGTTTTGTGTTCTCATAGGTGCGACATTCCGGTGGATAACGCTGCTTCATCTTCGAGTTGGTCTTCCAGGTTCCGATCCTTCTCGAGTCCGTCCATTGGGACGGATTCAACGGTGCTCCGGCATAGATTCCCGCCGTTTCCTGGGTTGGCAAGGTTAGGGTTTCTCATCGTGCGTGCGCGCCAACAAGATTTGGTGTTAGACGCTTTAAATCGATTCAATAGTTCAATGGCGACGAATGTGTCTCTAGGGCATTGGTTTTTAGGAGCACGTGTGATGACCCACAAGTATAGGGGATCTATCATAGTCCTTTCGATAAGTAAGAGTGTCGAACCCAACGAGGAGCAGAAGGAAATGATAAGCGGTTTTCAGCAAGGTATTCTCCGCAAGCACTGAAATTATCGGTAACAGGTAGTTTTGTGATAAGGTAATTTGTAACGGGTAACAAGTAATGAAAGTAAATAAGGTGCAGCAAGATGGCCCAATCCTTTTTGTAGCAAAGGACAAGCCTGGACAAACTCTTATATAGAGAAAAGCGCTCCCGAGGACATATGGGAATTATCGTCAAGCTAGTTTTCATCACGCTCATATGATTCGCGTTCGTTACTTTGATAATTTGGTATGTGGGTGGACCGGTGCTTGGGTGCTGCCCTTTCTTGGACAAGCATCCCACTTATGATTAACCCCTATTGCAAGCATCCGCAACTACAAAAGAAGTATTAAGGTAAACCTAACCATAGCATGAAACATATGGATCCAAATCAGCCCCTTACGAAGCAACTCATAAACTAGGGTTTAAGCTTCTGTCACTCTAGCAACCCATCATCTACTTATTACTTCCCAATGCCTTCCTCTAGGCCCAAATAATGATGAAGTGTCATGTAGTCAATGTTCACATAACACCACTAGAGGAGAGACAACATACATCTCATCAAAATATCGAACGAATACCAAATTCACATGACTACTTATAGCAAGACTTCTCCCATGTCCTCAAGAACAAATGTAACTACTCACAAATCATATTCATGTTCATAATCAGAGGGGTATTAATATGCATAAAGGATCTGAACATATGATCTTCCACCAAATAAACCAACTAGCATCAACTACAAGGAGTAATCAACACTACTAGCAACCCACAGAGATTGGATACAAGAGATGAACTAGGGTTTTAGAGGAGATGGTGCTGGTGAAGATGTTGATGGAGATTGACCCCCTCCCAATGAGAGGATCGTTGGTGATGACGATGGCGATGATTTCCCCCTCCCGGAGGGAAGTTTCCCCGGCAGAACAGCTCTGCCGGAGCCCTAGATTGGTTCCGCCTCGTGGCGGCGGAGTTTCTTCCCGAAAGCTTGCTTATGATTTTTTCTCGGACGAAAGACTTCATATAGCAGAAGATAGGCACCGGAGGCCTGCCAGGGGGCCCACGAGGCAGGGGCGCGCCCAGGGGGTAGGGCACGCCCCCACCCTTGTGGCCAGGGTGTGGCCCCCTCTGGTGGATTCTTTCGCCAATATGTTGTATTAATTCCAAAATTAACTTCCATGAAGTTTCAGGACTTTTGGAGCTGTGCAGGATAGGTCTCTAATATTTGCTCCTTTTCCAGCCCAGAATTCCAGTTGCCGGCATTCTCCCTCTTCATGTAAACCTTGTAAAATAAGAGAGAATAGGCATAAGTATTGTGACATAACGTGTAATAACAGCCCATAATGCAATAAATATCGATATAAAAGCATGATGCAAAATGGACGTATCAACTCCCCCAAGCTTAGACCTCGCTCGTCCTCAAGCGGAAACCGATAACGAAAAATATGTCCCCATGTTTAGAGATAGAGGTGTCGATAAAATAAAATACGGACATGAGGGCATCATGATCATTCTTATAACACCAACATATATGGATATTGTCATATGATCTCTTATGCTCAAGTATGAATCAGAAACTTCATTGAGAACCAACAAACTGTAATCTCGGTCATTGAAGCAATTGCAATTTATCATAACATCGGAAAGAGTCAAAATAAGAGCTTTTCAGCAAGTCCACATACTCAACTATCATTTAGTCTTTCATAATTGCTAACACTCACGCAATACTTATGGGTATGGAGTTTTAATCGGACACAGAGAAAGATAGGGGCTTATAGTGTTGCCTCCCAACCTTTTACCTCAAGGGTAATGTCAACAATAATAATTCATGCTAACTTACATCCAATTGGATATATGTATATCAGGATCTTTCCAACACAATGTGCTTGCCAAAGGATAAAATGTAAAAAGGAAAGGTGAAGATCACTATGACTCTTGCATAAGGTAAGAGACAAAAGTAAAAGATAGGCCATTCACAGAGGGAAGCAGAGGTTGTCATGTGCTTTTAGGGTTGGATGCACGAAATCTTAATGCAAAAGAACGTCACTTTATATTGCCACTTGTGATATGGACCTTTATTATGCAGTCTGTCGCTTTTATTTCTTCCACATCACAAGATCGTATAAAGTTTATTTTCTCCACACTAATAAATCATACATATTTAGAAAGCAATTTTTATTGCAAGCAACATGACAACTTACTTGAAGGATCTTACTCAATCCATAGGTAGATATGGTGGACTCTCATGGCAAAACTGGGTTTAAGGATATTCGGAAGCACAAGTAGTATCTCTACTTGGTGCAAAGAATTTGGCTAGCATGAGGGGGAAAGGCAAGCTCAACATGTTGGATGATCCATGACAATATACTTTATTTCGGATATAAGAGAACATAACCCATTACGTTGTCTTCCTTGTCCAACATCAAATCTTTCGCATGTCATATTTTTAATGAGTGCTCACTATCATAAAAGATGTCCAAGATAGTATATTTATATGTGAAAACCTCTCTTTCTTTATTACTTCCTATTAATTGCAACGATGACCAAAACTAAGTTTGTCAACTTTCAACAACTTTTATTCATCATACTCTTTATATGTGAAGTCATTACTCTCCATAAGATCAATATGATCTCTTTATTTCTTTTTATTCTTTCTCTTTTCTTTTATCCCCTCAAGATCATAGCAAAATAATCAAGCCCTTGACTCAACACTAATCTTTATTATATATAGCTCACGGACTCGATTACATAGAAGGATCATAAGGCAAAACTCAAAACTAAATCATACTAAAAATTTTATTCTACTAGATCAAGATATTACCAAAAGGATCGAACTAAGAAAAACGGTAAAGATAGGAGTGTGATGGTGATACGATACCGGGGCACCTCCCCCAAGCTTGGCAGCTGCCAAGGGGAGTGCCCATACCCATGTGATTATATCTCTTTTGCCGAGAGTGATGGTGATGGGGTTGTTGATGAAGTAGGCTTGTCGTCCATCTTCCAAGGCATAGGCTCACCGTCATAGAAGGATGAACGAGTCTCTGGGATCCTTAAATCTGTAGCCAAACTCATCCTCTTGAATCTATATTCATACTCACAGTTTTGGTTTTGCAGGTCATAGATCTGGGCTTGGAGGTGCTCGATTTTCTTGTGAAGCTTGAAGATGGCCTCCCCAATGTCCTTGGCGTCCAGCTTGTGGTTGTTGGTGAACTCCGTGATCATTATGTGATTGGAGTCGAGTTCGCGCTCCACCATCTCCTGACACTTGAAAACTTGTTGCTCCATTGCCTCGAGCCTTGTCTCCACGCTTCCGGTCCTCCTTGGTCCCTCGACATCGCGGATGTGCAGCAACCCATCATGCATCTCAATGGTTTGAGGGTGTTGCAGCACCTCCGCGAGGTAGGGATTGATAACCTTCTCGAAGAACTTGTCCTTGGGGGCACTTGGAGACGTCATGGTGATCTAGATCTGTCAGAAAAACAGCTCGGAACAAAGACGGAGGATATTTGCGTGGTACGGTGGTCAAAACCTTCGGGAGATTATATGATGATTTTTTACCGACCAAAAGAAGTATCGTGCAAAAAAACAGAGTCCGGAGAGCACACGAGGTGCCCACGAGGCAGGGGGGCGCGCCCTCCACCCTCGTGGACGCCTCGTGTCCTTCCCGGACTACTTCTTATTTTCCTATTTTCTTAAATATTCCAAAACGGAGAAAAATTGCCATTAGAACTGTTTTGGAGTCGGTTTACTTACCGTACCACATACCTATTACTTTTCGGAGTCTAAAACGTTCTGGAAAGTGTCCCTTATTGTTGGGGAACATAGTAATTTCAAAAAAATTCCTACGCACACGCAAGATCATGGTGATGCATAGCAACGAGAGGGGAGAGTGTTGTCCATGTACCCTCGTAGACCGACAGCGGAAGCGTTATCACCACGCGGTTGATGTAGTCGTACGTCTTCACGATCCGACCGATCAAGTACCGAACGTACGGCACCTCCGAGTTCTACACACGTTCAGCTCGATGACGTCCCTCGAACTCCGATCCAGCCGAGTGTTGAGGGAGAGTTTCGTCAGCACGACGGCGTGGTGACGATATTATCGAGGTGTAATATGGTGGAGGGTGCACCGCACACGGCTAAGAGATCTCAAGGATCAATTGTTGTGTCTCTGGGGTGCCCCCCTGCCCCCGTATATAAAGGAGCAAGGGAGGAGGAGGCCGGCCCTAGGAGGGGGCGCACCAAGTGTAGAGTCCTACTAGGACTCCCTAGTCCTAGTAGGATTCCACCTCCCATATGGAATAGGAAAAGAGGAAGGGAAAAAGAGAAGGAAGGAAGGGGGCGCCCCCCTTCCCTAGTCCAATTCGGACCAGACCAAAGGGAGGGGTGCGGCCACCCTTGAGGCCCTTTTCCTTCTTTCCCGTATGGCCCAATAAGGCCCAATACGTATTCCCGTAACTCTCCGGTACTCCGAAAAATACCCGAATCACTCTGAACCTTTCCGAAGTCCGAATATAGTCGTCCAATATAGCGATCTTTACGTCTCGGCCATTTCGAGACTCCTCGTCATGTCCCCGATCTCATCCGGGACTCCGAACTCCTTCGGTACATCAAAACTCAATAAAACTGTCATCGTAACGTTAAGCGTGCGGACCCTACGGGTTCGAGAACTATGTAGACATGACCGAGACACGTCTCCGGTCAATAACCAATAGCGGGACCTGGATGCCCATATTGGCTCCCACATATTCTACGAAGATCTTTATCGGTCAGACCGCATAACAACATACGTTGTTCCCTTTGTCACCGGTATGTTACTTGCCCGAGATTTGATCGTCGGTATCTCGATACCTAGTTCAATCTCGTTATCGGCAAGTCTCTTTACTCGTTCCGTAACACATCATCCCGCAACTAACTCATTAGTCACAATGCTTGCAAGGCTTATAGTGATATGTATTACCGAGTGGGCCCAGAGATACCTCTCCGACAATCGGAGTGACAAATCCTAATCTCGAAATACGCCAACCCAACAAGTACCTTTGGAGACACCTGTAGAGTACCTTTATAATCACCCATTTACGTTGTGACGTTTGGTAGCACACAAAGTGTTCCTCTGGTAAACGGGAGTTGCATAATATCATAGTCATAGGAACATGTATAAGTCATGAAGAAAGCAATAGCAACATACTAAACGATCGGGTGCTAAGCTAACGGAATGGGTCAATTCAATCACGTCATTCTCCTAATGAGGTGATCTCGTTAATCAAATGACAACTCATGTCTATGGCTAGGAAACATAACCATCTTTGATTAACGAGCTAGTCAAGTAGAGGCATACTAGTGACACTCTGTTTGTCTATGTATTCACACATGTATTATGTTTCCGGTTAATACAATTCTAGCATGAATAATAAACATTTATCATGATATAAGGAAATATATAATACTTTATTATTGCCTCTAGGGCATATTTCCTTCAGTCTCCCACTTGCACTAGAGTCAATAATCTAGTTCACATTGCAATGTGATTTAACACCAATAGTTCACATCACCATGTGATTAACACCCATAGTTCACATCGTCATGTGACCAACACCCAAAGGGTTTACTAGAGTCAATAATCTAGTTCACATTGCTATGTGATTAACACCCAAAGAGTACTAAGGTGTGATCATGTTTTGCTTGTGAGAGGATTTTAGTCAACGGGTCTGTCACATTCAGATCCGTAAGTATTTTGCAAATTTCTATGTCTACAATGCTCTGCATGGAGCTACTCTAGCTAATTGCTCCCACTTTCAATATGTATCTAGACCGAGACTTAGAGTCATCTAGATTAGTGTCAAAACTTGCATCGACGTAACCTTTTACGACGAGCCTTTTGTCACTTCCATAATCGAGAAACATATCCTTATTCCAGTAAGGATTATTTTGACCGCTGTCCAGTGATCTACTCCTAGATCACTATTGTACTCCCTTGCCAAAATCAGTGTAGGGTATACAATAGATCTGGTACACAGCATGGCATACTTTATAGAACCTATGGCCGAGGCATAGGGAATGACTTTCATTCTTTTTCTATCTTCTGCCGTGGTCGGGTTTTGAGTCTTACTCAATTTTACACCTTGTAACACAGGCAAGAAACTCTTTCTTTGACTGTTCCATTTTGAACCACTTCAAAATCTTGTTAAGGTATGTACTCATTAAAAAAACTTATCAAGCGTCTTGATCTATCTCTATAGATCTTGATGCTCAATATGTAAGCAGCTTCACCGAGGTCTTTCTTTGAAAAACTCCTTTATGCTTTGCAGAATAATTCTACATTATTTCCGATCAACAATATGTCACTTACATATACTTATCAGAAATGTTGTAGTGCTCCCACTCGCTTTCTTGTAAATACAGGCTTCACCGCAAGTCTGTATAAAACTATATCCTTTGATCAACTTATCAAAGCGTATATTCCAACTCCGAGATACTTGCACCAGTCCATAGATGGATCGCTGGAGCTTGCATATTTTGTTAGCGCCTTTAGGATTGACAAAACCTCCTGGTTGCATCATATACAACTCTTCTTTAATAAATCCATTAAGGAATGCAGTTTTGTTTATCCATTTGCCATATTTCATAAAATGCGGCAATTGCTAACATGATTCAGACAGACTTAAGCATCGCTGCGAGTGAGAAAATCTCATCGTAGTCAACACCTTGAACTTTGTCAAAAACCTTTTTCCGACAAGTCTAGCTTTGTAGATAGTAACACTACTATCAGCGTCCGTCTTCCTCTTGAAGATCCATTTATTTTCTATGGCTTGCCGATCATCGGGCAAGTCAACCAAAGTCCATACTTTGTTCTCATATATGGATCTCATCTCAGATTTCATGGCCTCAAGCCATTTTGCGGAATCTGGGATCACCATCGCTTCTTCATAGTTCGTAGGTTTGTCATGGTCTAGTAACATAACCTCCAGAACAGGATTACCGTACCACTCTGGTGCGGATCTTACTCTGGTTGACCTACAAGGTTTAGTAACAACTTGATCTGAAGTTTCATGATCATCATCATTAACTTCCTCACTCATTGGTATAGATGTCACAGGAACCGTTTCTTGTGATGAACTATTTTCCAATAAGGGAGCAGGTACAGTTACCTTATCAAGTTCTACTTTCCTCCCACACGCTTCTTTCGAGAGAAACTCCTTCTCTAGAAAGGATCCATACTAAGCAACGAATGTCTTGCCTTCGAATCTGTGATAGAAGGTGTACCCAACTGTCTCCTTTGGGTATCCTATGAAGACACATTTCTCCGATTTGGGTTTGAGCTTATCAGGATGAAACTTTTTCACATAAGCATCGCAACCCCAAAATTTTAAGAAACGACAACTTTGGTTTCTTGCCAAACCACAGTTCATAAGGCGTCATCTCAACGGATTTTGATGGTGCCCTATTTAACGTGAATGCAGCTGTCTCTAATGCATAACCCCCAAAACAATTAGTGGTAAATTGATAAGAGACATCATAGATTGCACTATATCCAATAAAGTACGGTTATGACGTTCGGACACACCATTATGCTGTGGTGTTCCAGGTGGCATGAATTTGTGAAACTATTCCACATTGTTTTAATTGAAGACCAAACTCGTAACTCAAATATTTGTCTCCGCGATCAGATCATAGAAACTTTATTTTCTTGTCACGATGATTTTTCACTTCACTCTGAAATTCTTTGAACTTTTCAAATGTTTCAGACTTGTGTTTCATCAAGTAGATATACCCATATCTGCTCAAATCATCTGTGAAGGTCAGAAAATAATGATACCTGCTACGAGCCTCAATATTCATCGGACCACATACATCTGTATGTATGATTTCCAACAAATCTGTTGCTCTCTCCATAGTTCTGGAGAACGGCGTTTTAGTCATCTTGCCCATGAGGCACGGTTCGCAAGCATCAAGTGATTCATAATCAAGTGATTCCAAAATCCCATCAGTATGGAGTTTCTTCATGCGCTTTACTGTTGGGAATCGTAGCATAATTTTAAAATTTCCCTACTCTCACCAAGATGCATCTATGGAGTGTACTAGCAACGAGGGGAAAGGAGTGCATCTACATACCCTTGTAGATCGCGAGCGGAAGCGTTCCAATGAACGTGGATGACGGAGTCGTACTCGCCGTGATCCAAATCATCGATGACCGAGTGCCGAACGGACGGCACCTCCGCGTTCAACACACGTACGGTGCAACGACGTCTCCTCCTTCTTGATCCAGCAAGGGGGAAGGAGAGGTTGATGGAGATCCAGCAGCACGACGGCGTGGTGGTGGATGTAGCGGGTCTCCGGCAGGGCTTCGCCGAGCTTCTGCGAGAGAGAGAGAGGTGTTGCAGGGAAGGAGGGAGGCGCCCAAGGCTGTAGTTTGCTTCCCTCCCTTCCCCCCCTTTATATAGGCCCCCCTGGGGGGGGCGCCGGCCCTGGAGATGAGATCCAAGGGGGGGCGGCGGCCAAAGGGGGGGAAGGGGTTGCCTTGCCCCCCAAGGCAAGGGGGAACTCCCCCACCCTAGGGTTCCCAACCCTAGGCGCATGGGGGGAGGCCCAAGGGGGGCGCCCCTGCCCACTAAGGGCTGGTTGCCTTCCACTTTCAGCCCACGGGGCCCTCCGGGATAGGTGGCCCCACCCGGTGGACCCCTGGGACCCTTCCGGTGGTCCCGGTACAATACCGGTAACCCCCGAAACTTTCCCGGTGGCCGAAACTTGACTTCCTATATATAATTCTTCACCTCCGGACCATTCCGGAACCTCTCGTGACGTCCGGGATCTCATCCGGGACTCCGAACAACTTTCGGATTTCCGCATACACATATCTCTACAACCCTAGCGTCACCGAACCTTAAGTGTGTAGACCCTACGGGTTCGGGAGACATGCAGACATGACCGAGACGCCTCTCCGGTCAATAACCAACAGCGGGATCTGGATACCCATGTTGGCTCCCACATGCTCCACGATGATCTCATCGGATGAACCACGGTGTCGAGGATTCAATCAATCCCGTATGCAATTCCCTTTGTCAATCGGTATGTTACTTGCCCGAGATTCGATCGTCGGTATCCCAATACCTTGTTCAATCTCGTTACCGGCAAGTCTCTTTACTCGTACCGCAATGCATGATCCCGTGACTAACGCCTTAGTCACATTGAGCTCATTATGATGATGCATTACCGAGTGGGCCCAGAGATACCTCTCCGTCACACGGAGTGACAAATCCCAGTCTCGATCCGTGCCAACCCAACAGACACTTTCGGAGATACCCGTAGTGCACCTTTATAGTCACCCAGTTACGTTGTGACGTTTGGCACACCCAAAGCACTCCTACGGTATCCGGGAGTTGCACGATCTCATGGTCTAAGGAAAAGATACTTGACATTGGAAAAGCTCTAGCAAACGAAACTACACGATCTTTTATGCTATGCTTAGGATTGGGTCTTGTCCATCACATCATTCTCCTAATGATGTGATCCCGTTATCAATGACATCCAATGTCCATAGTCAGGAAACCATGACTATCTGTTGATCAACGAGCTAGTCAACTAGAGGCTTACTAGGGACACGTTGTGGTCTATGTATTCACACATGTATTACGATTTCCGGACAATACAATTATAGCATGAATAATAGACAATTACCATGAACAAAGAAATATAATAATAACCATTTATTATTGCCTCTAGGGCATATTTCCAACAGTCTCCCACTTGCACTAGAGTCAATAATCTAGTTACATTGTGATGAATCGAACACCCATTGCGTCCTGGTGTTGATCATGTTTTGCCCTAGGGAGAGGTTTAGTCAACGGATCTGCTACATTCAGGTCCGTATGTACTTTACAAATATCTATGTCTCCATTTTGAACACTTTCACGAATGGAGTTGAAGCGACGCTTGATATGCCTGGTCTTCCTGTGAAACCTGGGCTCCTTCGCAAGGGCAATAGCTCCAGTGTTGTCACAGAAGAGAGTCATCGGGCCCGACGCATTGGGAATCACCCCTAGGTCGGTAATGAACTCCTTCATCCAGACTGCTTCCTGTGCTGCCTCCGAGGCTGCCATGTACTCCGCTTCACATGTAGATCCCGCCACGACGCTTTGCTTGCAACTGCACCAGCTTACTGCTCCTCCATTCAAAATATACACGTATCCGGTTTGTGACTTCGAGTCATCCAGATCTGTGTCGAAGCTAGCGTCGACGTAACCCTTTACGACGAGCTCTTCGTCACCTCCATAAACGAGAAACATATCCTTAGTCCTTTTCAGGTACTTCAGGATATTCTTGACCGCTGTCCAGTGTTCCATGCCGGGATTACTTTGGTACCTTCCTACCAAACTTACGGCAAGGTTTACATCAGGTCTGGTACACAGCATGGCATACATAATAGACCCTATGGCCGAGGCATAGGGGATGACACTCATCTTTTCTATATCTTCTGCCGTGGTCGGGCATTGAGCCGTGCTCAATTGCACACCTTGCAATACAGGCAAGAACCCCTTCTTGGACTGATCCATATTGAACTTCTTCAATATCTTGTCAAGGTATGTACTCTGTGAAAGACCAATGAGGCGTCTTGATCTATCTCTATAGATCTTGATGCCTAATATATAAGCAGCTTCTCCAAGGTCCTTCATTGAAAAACACTTATTCAAATAGGCCTTTATACTTTCCAAGAATTCTATATCATTTCCCATCAATAGTATGTCATCCACATATAATATGAGAAATGCTACAGAGCTCCCACTCACTTTCTTGTAAACACAGGCTTCTCCATAAGTCTGTGTAAACCCAAACGCTTTGATCATCTCATCAAAGCGAATGTTCCAACTCCGAGATGCTTGCACCAGCCCATAGATTGAGCGCTGGAGCTTGCATACTTTGTTAGCATTCTTAGGATCGACAAAACCTTCCGGCTGCATCATATACAACTCTTCCTTAAGGAAGCCGTTAAGGAATGCCGTTTTGACGTCCATCTGCCATATCTCATAATCATAGTATGCGGCAATTGCTAACATGATTCGGACGGACTTCAGCTTCGCTACGGGTGAGAAAGTCTCATCGTAGTCAACCCCTTGAACTTGTCGATAACCCTTAGCGACAAGTCGAGCTTTGTAGATGGTCACATTACCATCCGCGTCCGTCTTCTTCTTAAAGATCCATTTGTTTTCTATGGCTCGCCGCTCATCGGGCAAGTCAGTCAAAGTCCATACTTTGTTTTCATACATGGATCCTATCTCGGATTTCATGGCTTCTAGCCATTTGTCGGAATCCGGGCCCGCCATCGCTTCTTCATAGTTCGAAGGTTCACCGTTGTCTAACAACATGATTTCCAGGACAGGGTTGCCGTACCACTCTGGTGCGGAACGTGTCCTTGTGGACCTACGAAGTTCAGTAACTTGATCCGAAGCTTCATGATCATCATCATTAACTTCCTCCCCAGTCGGTGTAGGCACCACAGGAACATTTTCCCGCGCTGCGCTACTTTCCGGTTCGGAAGGGGTGACTATCACCTCATCAAGTTCCACTTTCCTCCCACTCAATTCTTTCGAGAGAAACTCCTTCTCCAGAAAGGACCCGTTCTTGGCAACGAAGATCTTGCCTTCGGATCTGAGGTAGAAGGTATACCCAATAGTTTCCTTAGGGTATCCTATGAAGACGCATTTTTCCGACTTGGGTTCGAGCTTTTCAGGTTGAAGTTTCTTGACATAAGCATCGCATCCCCAAACTTTTAGAAACGACAGCTTAGGTTTCTTCCCAAACCATAATTCATACGGTGTCGTCTCAACGGATTTCGACGGAGCCCTATTTAAAGTGAATGCGGCAGTCTCTAAAGCATAGCCCCAAAATGAGAGCGGTAAATCGGTAAGAGACATCATAGATCGCACCATATCCAATAGAGTGCGATTACGACGTTCGGACACACCATTTCTCTGAGGTGTTCCAGGCGGCGTGAGTTGTGAAACTATTCCACATTTCCTTAAGTGTGCACCAAACTCGTGACTTAAATATTCTCCACCACGATCTGATCGTAAGAATTTTATTTTCCTGTCACGTTGATTCTCAACTTCACTCTGAAATTCCTTGAACTTTTCAAAGGTTTCAGACTTGTGTTTCATTAGGTAGACATACCCATATCTACTTAAATCATCAGTGAGAGTGAGAACATAACGATATCCTCCGCGAGCCTCAACACTCATTGGACCGCACACATCGGTATGTATGATTTCCAATAAGTTGGTTGCTCGCTCCATTGTTCCGGAGAACGGAGTCTTGGTCATCTTACCCATGAGGCATGGTTCGCACGTGTCAAATGATTCGTAATCAAGAGACTCCAAAAGTCCATCTGCATGGAGCTTCTTCATGCGCTTGACACCAATGTGACCAAGGCGGCAGTGCCACAAGTATGTGGGACTATCGTTATCAACTTTACATCTTTTGGTATTCACACTATGAACATGTGTAACATCACGTTCGAGATTCATCAAAAATAAACCATTGACCAGCGGGGCATGACCATAAAACATATCTCTCAAATAAATAGAACAACCATTATTCTCGGATTTAAATGAGTAGCCATCTCGAATTAAACGAGATCCAGATACAATGTTCATGCTCAAAGCTGGCACTAAATAACAATTATTGAGGTTTAAAACTAATCCCGTGGGTAGATGCAGAGGTAGCGTGCCGACGGCGATCACATCGACCTTGGAACCATTCCCGACGCGCATCGTCACCTCGTCCTTCGCCAGTCTCCGTTTATTCCGTAGTTCCTGTTTTGAGTTACAAATATGAGCAACCGCACCGGTATCAAATACCCAGGAGCTACTACGAGTACTGGTAAGGTACACATCAATTACATGTATATCACATATACCTTTGGTGTTGCCGGCCTTCTTCTTGTCCGCTAAGTATTTGGGGCAGTTCCGCTTCCAGTGACCACTTCCCTTGCAATAAAAGCACTCAGTCTCAGGCTTGGGTCCATTCTTTGACTTCTTCCCAGTAACTGGTTTACCGGGCGCGGCAACTCCCTTGCCGTCCTTCTTGAAGTTCTTCTTACCCTTGCCCTTCTTGAACTTAGTGGTTTTATTCACCATCAACACTTGATGTTCTTTTCTGATCTCCCCTCCGCTGATTTCAGCATTGAATATACCTCAGGAATGGTCTTTTCCATCCCCTGCATATTGTAGTTCATCACAAAGCTCTTGTAGCTTGGTGGAAGCGACTGGAGGATTCTGTCAATGACCGCGTCATCCGGGAGATTAACTCCCAGCTGAGACAAGCGGTTGTGCAACCCAGACATTCTGAGTATGTGCTCACTAACAGAACTGTTCTCCTCCATTTTACAGCTGAAGAACTTGTCGGAGACATCATATCTCTCGACCCGGGCATGAGCTTGGAAAACCAGTTTCAGCTCCTCGAACATCTCATATGCTCCATGTTTCTCAAAACGCTTTTGGAGACCCGGTTCTAAGCTGTAAAGCATGCCGCACTGAACGAGGGAGTAATCATCAGCACGCTGCTGCCAAGCGTTCATAACGTCTTGGTTCTCTGGGATTGGTGCTTCACCTAGCGGTGCTTCTAAGACATAATCTTTCTTGGCTACTATGAGGATGATCCTCAGGTTCCGGACCCAGTCCGTATAGTTGCTGCCATCATCTTTCAGCTTGGTTTTCTCTAGGAACGCGTTGAAATTGAGGACAACGTTGGCCATTTGATCTACAAGACATAGTGTAAAGATTTTAGACTAAGTTCATGATAATTAAGTTCATCTAATCAAATTATTTAATGAACTCCCACTCAGATAGACATCCCTCTAGTCATCTAAGTGAAACATGATCCGAGTTAACTAGGCCGTGTCCGATCATCACGTGAGACGGACTAGTCAAGATCGGTGAACATCTCCATGTTGATCGTATCTTCTATACGACTCATGCTCGACCTTTCGGTCCTCCGTGTTCCGAGGCCATGTCTGTACATGCTAGGCTCGTCAAGTCAACCTAAGTGTATTGCGTGTGTTCCGAGGCCATGTCTGTACATGCTAGGCTCGTCAACACCCGTTGTATTCGAACGTTAGAATCTATCACACCCGATCATCACGTGGTGCTTCGAAACAACGAACCTTCGCAACGGTGCACAGTTAGGGTGAACACTTTCTTGAAATTATTATAAGGGATCATCTTACTTACTACCGTCGTTCTAAGCAAATAAGATGCAAAAACATGATAAACATCACATGCAATCAAATAGTGACATGATATGGCCAATATCATTATGCTCCTTTGATCTCCATCTTCGGGGCACCATGATCATCTTCGTCACCGGCATGACACCATGATCTCCATCAATCTCCATCATTGTGTCTTCATGAAGTCGTCACGCCAACGATTACTTCTACTTCTATGGCTAACGCGTTTAGCAACAAAGTAAAGTAATTTACATGGCGTTATTCAATGACACGCAGGTCATGCAAAATAATAAAGACAACTCCTATGGCTCCTGCCGGTTGTCATACTCATCGACATGCAAGTCGTGATTCCTATTACAAGAATATGATCAATCTCATACATCACATATATCATTCATCACATCTTCTGGCCATATCACATCACATAGCACTTGCTGCAAAAACAAGTTAGACGTCCTCTAATTGTTGTTGCAAGTTTTTACGTGGTTTGTAGGTTTCTAGCAAGAACGTTTCTTACCTACGTATGACCACAACGTGATTTGCCAATTTCTATTTACCCTTCATAAGGACCCTTTTCATCGAATCCGTTCCGACTAAAGTAGGAGAGACAGACACCCGCTAGCCACCTTATGCAACTAGTGCATGTCAGTCGGTGGAACCTGTCTCACGTAAGCGTACGTGTAAGGTCGGTCCGGGCCGCTTCATCCTACAATGCCGCCGAAACAAGAAAGACTAGTAGCGGCAAGAAGAATTGGCAAACTCAACGCCCACAACTGCTTTGTGTTCTACTCGTGCATAGTAACTACGCATAGGCCTGGCTCATGATGCCACTGTTGGGAATCGTAGCATAATTTTAAAATTTTCCTACGCTCACCAAGATGCATCTATGGAGTATACTAGCAACGAGGGGAAAGGAGTGCATCTACATACCCTTGTAGATCGCGAGCGGAAGCGTTCCAATGAACGTGGATGACGGAGTCGTACTCGCCGTGATCCAAATCACCGATGACCGAGTGCCGAACGGACGGCACCTCCGCGTTCAACACACGTACGGTGCAGCGACGTCTCCTCCTTCTTGATCCAGCAAGGGGGAAGGAGAGGTTGATGGAGATCCAGCAGCACGACGGCGTGGTGGTGGATGTAGCGGGTCTCCGGCAGGGCTTCGCCGAGCTTCTGCGAGAGAGAGAGAGGTGTTGCAGGGGAGGAGGGAGGCGCCCAAGGCTGTAGTTTGCTGCCCTCCCTCCCCCCCTTTATATAGGCCCCCTGGGGGGGGGCGCCGGCCCAGGAGATGCGATCTCAGGGGGGGCGGCGGCCAAAGGGGGGAAGGGGTTGCCTTGCCCCCCAAGGCAAGGGGGAAGCCCCCCCACCCTAGGGTTCCCAACCCTAGGCGCATGGGGGGAGGCCCAAGGGGGGCGCCCCAGCCCACTAGGGCTGGTTCCCTTCCACTTTCAGCCCACGGGGCCCTCCGGGATAGGTGGCCCCACCCGGTGGACCCCCGGGACCCTTCCGGTGGTCCCGGTACAATACCGGTAACCCCCGAAACTTTCCCGGTGGCCGAAACTTGACTTCCTATATATAATTCTTCACCTCCGGACCATTCCGGAACCTCTCGTGACGTCCGGGATCTCATCCGGGACTCCGAACAACTTTCGGGTTTCCGCATACACATATCTCTACAACCCTAGCGTCACCGAACCTTAAGTGTGTAGACCCTACGGGTTCGGGAGACATGCAGACATGACCGAGACGCCTCTCCGGTCAATAACCAACAGCGGGATCTGGATACCCATGTTGGCTCCCACATGTTCCACGATGATCTCATCGGATGAACCACGGTGTCGAGGATTCAATCAATCCCGTATGCAATTCCCTTTGTCAATCGGTATGTTACTTGCCCGAGATTCGATCGTCGGTATCCCAATACCTTGTTCAATCTCGTTACCGGCAAGTCTCTTTACTCGTACCGCAATGCATGATCCCGTGACTAACGCCTTAGTCACATTGAGCTCATTATGATGATGCATTACCGAGTGGGCCCAGAGATACCTCTCCGTCACACGGAGTGACAAATCCCAGTCTCGATCCGTGCCAACCCAACAGACACTTTCGGAGATACCCGTAGTGCACCTTTATAGTCACCCAGTTACGTTGTGACGTTTGGCACACCCAAAGCACTCCTACGGTATCCGGGAGTTGCACGATCTCATGGTCTAAGGAAAAGATACTTGACATTGGAAAAGCTCTAGCAAACGAAACTACACGATCTTTTATGCTATGCTTAGGATTGGGTCTTGTCCATCACATCATTCTCCTAATGATGTGATCCCGTTATCAATGACATCCAATGTCCATAGTCAGGAAACCATGACTATCTGTTGATCAACGAGCTAGTCAACTAGAGGCTTACTAGGGACACGTTGTGGTCTATGTATTCACACATGTATTACGATTTCCGGACAATACAATTATAGCATGAACAATAGACAATTACCATGAACAAAGAAATATAATAATAACCATTTATTATTGCCTCTAGGGCATATTTCCAACAGTCTCCCACTTGCACTAGAGTCAATAATCTAGTTACATTGTGATGAATCGAACACCCATTGCGTCCTGGTGTTGATCATGTTTTGCCCTAGGGAGAGGTTTAGTCAACGGATCTGCTACATTCAGGTCCGTATGTACTTTACAAATATCTATGTCTCCATTTTGAACACTTTCACGAATGGAGTTGAAGCGACGCTTGATATGCCTGGTCTTCCTGTGAAACCTGGGCTCCTTCGCAAGGGCAATAGCTCCAGTGTTGTCACAGAAGAGAGTCATCGGGCCCGACGCATTGGGAATCACCCCTAGGTCGGTAATGAACTCCTTCATCCAGACTGCTTCCTGTGCTGCCTCCGAGGCTGCCATGTACTCCGCTTCACATGTAGATCCCGCCACGACGCTTTGCTTGCAACTGCACCAGCTTACTGCTCCTCCATTCAAAATATACACGTATCCGGTTTGTGACTTCGAGTCATCCAGATCTGTGTCGAAGCTAGCGTCGACGTAACCCTTTACGACGAGCTCTTCGTCACCTCCATAAACGAGAAACATATCCTTAGTCCTCTTCAGGTACTTCAGGATATTCTTGACCGCTGTCCAGTGTTCCATGCCGGGATTACTTTGGTACCTTCCTACCAAACTTACGGCAAGGTTTACATCAGGTCTGGTACACAGCATGGCATACATAATAGACCCTATGGCCGAGGCATAGGGGATGACACTCATCTTTTCTATATCTTCTGCCGTGGTCGGGCATTGAGCCGTGCTCAATTGCACACCTTGCAATACAGGCAAGAACCCCTTCTTGGACTGATCCATATTGAACTTCTTCAATATCTTGTCAAGGTATGTACTCTGTGAAAGACCAATGAGGCGTCTTGATCTATCTCTATAGATCTTGATGCCTAATATATAAGCAGCTTCTCCAAGGTCCTTCATTGAAAAACACTTATTCAAATAGGCCTTTATACTTTCCAAGAATTCTATATCATTTCCCATCAATAGTATGTCATCCACATATAATATGAGAAATGCTACAGAGCTCCCACTCACTTTCTTGTAAACACAGGCTTCTCCATAAGTCTGTGTAAACCCAAACGCTTTGATCATCTCATCAAAGCGAATGTTCCAACTCCGAGATGCTTGCACCAGCCCATAGATTGAGCGCTGGAGCTTGCATACTTTGTTAGCATTCTTAGGATCGACAAAACCTTCCGGCTGCATCATATACAACTCTTCCTTAAGGAAGCCGTTAAGGAATGCCGTTTTGACGTCCATCTGCCATATCTCATAATCATAGTATGCGGCAATTGCTAACATGATTCGGACGGACTTCAGCTTCGCTACGGGTGAGAAAGTCTCATCGTAGTCAACCCCTTGAACTTGTCGATAACCCTTAGCGACAAGTCGAGCTTTGTAGATGGTCACATTACCATCCGCGTCCGTCTTCTTCTTAAAGATCCATTTGTTTTCTATGGCTCGCCGATCATCGGGCAAGTCAGTCAAAGTCCATACTTCGTTTTCATACATGGATTCCTATCTCGGATTTCATGGCTTCTAGCCATTTGTCGGAATCCGGGCCCGCCATCGCTTCTTCATAGTTCGAAGGTTCACCGTTGTCTAACAACATGATTTCCAGGACAGGGTTGCCGTACCACTCTGGTGCGGAACGTGTCCTTGTGGACCTACGAAGTTCAGTAACTTGATCCGAAGCTTCATGATCATCATCATTAACTTCCTCCCCAGTCGGTGTAGGCACCACAGGAACATTTTCCCGCGCTGCGCTACTTTCCGGTTCGGAAGGGGTGACTATCACCTCATCAAGTTCCACTTTCCTCCCACTCAATTCTTTCGAGAGAAACTCCTTCTCCAGAAAGGACCCGTTCTTGGCAACGAAGATCTTGCCTTCGGATCTGAGGTAGAAGGTATACCCAATAGTTTCCTTAGGGTATCCTATGAAGACGCATTTTTCCGACTTGGGTTCGAGCTTTTCAGGTTGAAGTTTCTTGACATAAGCATCGCATCCCCAAACTTTTAGAAACGACAGCTTAGGTTTCTTCCCAAACCATAATTCATACGGTGTCGTCTCAACGGATTTCGACGGAGCCCTATTTAAAGTGAATGCGGCAGTCTCTAAAGCATAGCCCCAAAATGAGAGCGGTAAATCGGTAAGAGACATCATAGATCGCACCATATCCAATAGAGTGCGATTACGACGTTCGGACACACCATTTCTCTGAGGTGTTCCAGGCGGCGTGAGTTGTGAAACTATTCCACATTTCCTTAAGTGTGTACCAAACTCGTGACTTAAATATTCTCCACCACGATCTGATCGTAAGAATTTTATTTTCCTGTCACGTTGATTCTCAACTTCACTCTGAAATTCCTTGAACTTTTCAAAGGTTTCAGACTTGTGTTTCATTAGGTAGACATACCCATATCTACTTAAATCATCAGTGAGAGTGAGAACATAACGATATCCTCCGCGAGCCTCAACACTCATTGGACCGCACACATCGGTATGTATGATTTCCAATAAGTTGGTTGCTCGCTCCATTGTTCCGGAGAACGGAGTCTTGGTCATCTTACCCATGAGGCATGGTTCGCACGTGTCAAATGATTCGTAATCAAGAGACTCCAAAAGTCCATCTGCATGGAGCTTCTTCATGCGCTTGACACCAATGTGACCAAGGCGGCAGTGCCACAAGTATGTGGGACTATCGTTATCAACTTTACATCTTTTGGTATTCACACTATGAACATGTGTAACATCACGTTCGAGATTCATCAAAAATAAACCATTGACCAGCGGGGCATGACCATAAAACATATCTCTCAAATAAATAGAACAACCATTATTCTCGGATTTAAATGAGTAGCCATCTCGAATTAAACGAGATCCAGATACAATGTTCATGCTCAAAGCTGGCACTAAATAACAATTATTGAGGTTTAAAACTAATCCCGTGGGTAGATGCAGAGGTAGCGTGCCGACGGCGATCACATCGACCTTGGAACCATTCCCGACGCGCATCGTCACCTCGTCCTTCGCCAGTCTCCGTTTATTCCGTAGTTCCTGTTTTGAGTTACAAATATGAGCAACCGCACCGGTATCAAATACCCAGGAGCTACTACGAGTACTGGTAAGGTACACATCAATTACATGTATATCACATATACCTTTGGTGTTGCCGGCCTTCTTCTTGTCCGCTAAGTATTTGGGGCAGTTCCGCTTCCAGTGACCACTTCCCTTGCAATAAAAGCACTCAGTCTCGGGCTTGGGTCCATTCTTTGACTTCTTCCCAGTAACTGGTTTACCGGGCGCGGCAACTCCCTTGCCGTCCTTCTTGAAGTTCTTCTTACCCTTGCCCTTCTTGAACTTAGTGGTTTTATTCACCATCAACACTTGATGTTCTTTTCTGATCTCCCCTTCCGCTGATTTCAGCATTGAATATACCTCAGGAATGGTCTTTTCCATCCCCTGCATATTGTAGTTCATCACAAAGCTCTTGTAGCTTGGTGGAAGCGACTGGAGGATTCTGTCAATGACCGCGTCATCCGGGAGATTAACTCCCAGCTGAGACAAGCGGTTGTGCAACCCAGACATTCTGAGTATGTGCTCACTAACAGAACTGTTCTCCTCCATTTTACAGCTGAAGAACTTGTCGGAGACATCATATCTCTCGACCCGGGCATGAGCTTGGAAAACCAGTTTCAGCTCCTCGAACATCTCATATGCTCCATGTTTCTCAAAACGCTTTTGGAGACCCGGTTCTAAGCTGTAAAGCATGCCGCACTGAACGAGGGAGTAATCATCAGCACGCTGCTGCCAAGCGTTCATAACGTCTTGGTTCTGTGGGATTGGTGCTTCACCTAGCGGTGCTTCTAAGACATAATCTTTCTTGGCTACTATGAGGATGATCCTCAGGTTCCGGACCCAGTCCGTATAGTTGCTGCCATCATCTTTCAGCTTGGTTTTCTCTAGGAACGCGTTGAAATTGAGGACAACGTTGGCCATTTGATCTACAAGACATAGTGTAAAGATTTTAGACTAAGTTCATGATAATTAAGTTCATCTAATCAAATTATTTAATGAACTCCCACTCAGATAGACATCCCTCTAGTCATCTAAGTGAAACATGATCCGAGTTAACTAGGCCGTGTCCGATCATCACGTGAGACGGACTAGTCAAGATCGGTGAACATCTCCATGTTGATCGTATCTTCTATACGACTCATGCTCGACCTTTCGGTCCTCCGTGTTCCGAGGCCATGTCTGTACATGCTAGGCTCGTCAAGTCAACCTAAGTGTATTGCGTGTGTTCCGAGGCCATGTCTGTACATGCTAGGCTCGTCAACACCCGTTGTATTCGAACGTTAGAATCTATCACACCCGATCATCACGTGGTGCTTCGAAACAACGAACCTTCGCAACGGTGCACAGTTAGGGTGAACACTTTCTTGAAATTATTATAAGGGATCATCTTACTTACTACCGTCGTTCTAAGCAAATAAGATGCAAAAACATGATAAACATCACATGCAATCAAATAGTGACATGATATGGCCAATATCATTATGCTCCTTTGATCTCCATCTTCGGGGCACCATGATCATCTTCGTCACCGGCATGACACCATGATCTCCATCATCATGATCTCCATCATTGTGTCTTCATGAAGTCGTCACGCCAACGATTACTTCTACTTCTATGGCTAACGCGTTTAGCAACAAAGTAAAGTAATTTACATGGCGTTATTCAATGACACGCAGGTCATGCAAAATAATAAAGACAACTCCTATGGCTCCTGCCGGTTGTCATACTCATCGACATGCAAGTCGTGATTCCTATTACAAGAATATGATCAATCTCATACATCACATATATCATTCATCACATCTTCTGGCCATATCACATCACATAGCACTTGCTGCAAAAACAAGTTAGACGTCCTCTAATTGTTGTTGCAAGTTTTTACGTGGTTTGTAGGTTTCTAGCAAGAACGTTTCTTACCTACGTATGACCACAACGTGATTTGCCAATTTCTATTTACCCTTCATAAGGACCCTTTTCATCGAATCCGTTCCGACTAAAGTAGGAGAGACAGACACCCGCTAGCCACCTTATGCAACTAGTGCATGTCAGTCGGTGGAACCTGTCTCACGTAAGCGTACGTGTAAGGTCGGTCCGGGCCGCTTCATCCTACAATGCCGCCGAAACAAGAAAGACTAGTAGCGGCAAGAAGAATTGGCAAACTCAACGCCCACAACTGCTTTGTGTTCTACTCGTGCATAGTAACTACGCATAGGCCTGGCTCATGATGCCACTGTTGGGAATCGTAGCATAATTTTAAAATTTTCCTACGCTCACCAAGATGCATCTATGGAGTATACTAGCAACGAGGGGAAAGGAGTGCATCTACATACCCTTGTAGATCGCGAGCGGAAGCGTTCCAATGAACGTGGATGACGGAGTCGTACTCGCCGTGATCCAAATCACCGATGACCGAGTGCCGAACGGACGGCACCTCCGCGTTCAACACACGTACGGTGCAGCGACGTCTCCTCCTTCTTGATCCAGCAAGGGGGAAGGAGAGGTTGATGGAGATCCAGCAGCACGACGGCGTGGTGGTGGATGTAGCGGGTCTCCGGCAGGGCTTCGCCGAGCTTCTGCGAGAGAGAGAGGTGTTGCAGGGGAGGAGGGAGGCGCCCAAGGCTGTAGTTGCTGCCCTCCCTCCCCCCCTTTATATAGGCCCCCTGGGGGGGGCGCCGGCCCTGGAGATGGATCTCAAGGGGGGGCGGCGGCCAAGGGGGGAAGGGGTTGCCTTGCCCCCCAAGGCAAGGGGGAAGCCCCCCACCCTAGGGTTCCCAACCCTAGGCGCATGGGGGGAGGCCCAAGGGGGGCGCCCCAGCCCACTAAGGGCTGGTTCCCTTCCCACTTTCAGCCCACGGGGCCCTCCGGGATAGGTGGCCCCACCCGGTGGACCCCCGGGACCCTTCCGGTGGTCCCGGTACAATACCGGTAACCCCCGAAACTTTCCCGGTGGCCGAAACTTGACTTCCTATATATAATTCTTCACCTCCGGACCATTCCGGAACCTCTCGTGACGTCCGGGATCTCATCCGGGACTCCGAACAACTTTCGGGTTTCCGCATACACATATCTCTACAACCCTAGCGTCACCGAACCTTAAGTGTGTAGACCCTACGGGTTCGGGAGACATGCAGACATGACCGAGACGCCTCTCCGGTCAATAACCAACAGCGGGATCTGGATACCCATGTTGGCTCCCACATGTTCCACGATGATCTCATCGGATGAACCACGGTGTCGAGGATTCAATCAATCCCGTATGCAATTCCCTTTGTCAATCGGTATGTTACTTGCCCGAGATTCGATCGTCGGTATCCCAATACCTTGTTCAATCTCGTTACCGGCAAGTCTCTTTACTCGTACCGCAATGCATGATCCCGTGACTAACGCCTTAGTCACATTGAGCTCATTATGATGATGCATTACCGAGTGGGCCCAGAGATACCTCTCCGTCACACGGAGTGACAAATCCCAGTCTCGATCCGTGCCAACCCAACAGACACTTTCGGAGATACCCGTAGTGCACCTTTATAGTCACCCAGTTACGTTGTGACGTTTGGCACACCCAAAGCACTCCTACGGTATCCGGGAGTTGCACGATCTCATGGTCTAAGGAAAAGATACTTGACATTGGAAAAGCTCTAGCAAACGAAACTACACGATCTTTTATGCTATGCTTAGGATTGGGTCTTGTCCATCACATCATTCTCCTAATGATGTGATCCCGTTATCAATGACATCCAATGTCCATAGTCAGGAAACCATGACTATCTGTTGATCAACGAGCTAGTCAACTAGAGGCTTACTAGGGACACGTTGTGGTCTATGTATTCACACATGTATTACGATTTCCGGACAATACAATTATAGCATGAACAATAGACAATTACCATGAACAAAGAAATATAATAATAACCATTTATTATTGCCTCTAGGGCATATTTCCAACAGTCTCCCACTTGCACTAGAGTCAATAATCTAGTTACATTGTGATGAATCGAACACCCATTGCGTCCTGGTGTTGATCATGTTTTGCCCTAGGGAGAGGTTTAGTCAACGGATCTGCTACATTCAGGTCCGTATGTACTTTACAAATATCTATGTCTCCATTTTGAACACTTTCACGAATGGAGTTGAAGCGACGCTTGATATGCCTGGTCTTCCTGTGAAACCTGGGCTCCTTCGCAAGGGCAATAGCTCCAGTGTTGTCACAGAAGAGAGTCATCGGGCCCGACGCATTGGGAATCACCCCTAGGTCGGTAATGAACTCCTTCATCCAGACTGCTTCCTGTGCTGCCTCCGAGGCTGCCATGTACTCCGCTTCACATGTAGATCCCGCCACGACGCTTTGCTTGCAACTGCACCAGCTTACTGCTCCTCCATTCAAAATATACACGTATCCGGTTTGTGACTTCGAGTCATCCAGATCTGTGTCGAAGCTAGCGTCGACGTAACCCTTTACGACGAGCTCTTCGTCACCTCCATAAACGAGAAACATATCCTTAGTCCTTTTCAGGTACTTCAGGATATTCTTGACCGCTGTCCAGTGTTCCATGCCGGGATTACTTTGGTACCTTCCTACCAAACTTACGGCAAGGTTTACATCAGGTCTGGTACACAGCATGGCATACATAATAGACCCTATGGCCGAGGCATAGGGGATGACACTCATCTTTTCTCTATCTTCTGCCGTGGTCGGGCATTGAGCCGTGCTCAATTGCACACCTTGCAATACAGGCAAGAACCCCTTCTTGGACTGATCCATATTGAACTTCTTCAATATCTTGTCAAGGTATGTACTCTGTGAAAGACCAATGAGGCGTCTTGATCTATCTCTATAGATCTTGATGCCTAATATATAAGCAGCTTCTCCAAGGTCCTTCATTGAAAAACACTTATTCAAATAGGCCTTTATACTTTCCAAGAATTCTATATCATTTCCCATCAATAGTATGTCATCCACATATAATATGAGAAATGCTACAGAGCTCCCACTCACTTTCTTGTAAACACAGGCTTCTCCATAAGTCTGTGTAAACCCAAACGCTTTGATCATCTCATCAAAGCGAATGTTCCAACTCCGAGATGCTTGCACCAGCCCATAGATTGAGCGCTGGAGCTTGCATACTTTGTTAGCATTCTTAGGATCGACAAAACCTTCCGGCTGCATCATATACAACTCTTCCTTAAGGAAGCCGTTAAGGAATGCCGTTTTGACGTCCATCTGCCATATCTCATAATCATAGTATGCGGCAATTGCTAACATGATTCGGACGGACTTCAGCTTCGCTACGGGTGAGAAAGTCTCATCGTAGTCAACCCCTTGAACTTGTCGATAACCCTTAGCGACAAGTCGAGCTTTGTAGATGGTCACATTACCATCCGCGTCCGTCTTCTTCTTAAAGATCCATTTGTTTTCTATGGCTCGCCGATCATCGGGCAAGTCAGTCAAAGTCCATACTTCGTTTTCATACATGGATCCTATCTCGGATTTCATGGCTTCTAGCCATTTGTCGGAATCCGGGCCCGCCATCGCTTCTTCATAGTTCGAAGGTTCACCGTTGTCTAACAACATGATTTCCAGGACAGGGTTGCCGTACCACTCTGGTGCGGAACGTGTCCTTGTGGACCTACGAAGTTCAGTAACTTGATCCGAAGCTTCATGATCATCATCATTAACTTCCTCCCCAGTCGGTGTAGGCACCACAGGAACATTTTCCCGCGCTGCGCTACTTTCCGGTTCGGAAGGGGTGACTATCACCTCATCAAGTTCCACTTTCCTCCCACTCAATTCTTTCGAGAGAAACTCCTTCTCCAGAAAGGACCCGTTCTTGGCAACGAAGATCTTGCCTTCGGATCTGAGGTAGAAGGTATACCCAATAGTTTCCTTAGGGTATCCTATGAAGACGCATTTTTCCGACTTGGGTTCGAGCTTTTCAGGTTGAAGTTTCTTGACATAAGCATCGCATCCCCAAACTTTTAGAAACGACAGCTTAGGTTTCTTCCCAAACCATAATTCATACGGTGTCGTCTCAACGGATTTCGACGGAGCCCTATTTAAAGTGAATGCGGCAGTCTCTAAAGCATAGCCCCAAAATGAGAGCGGTAAATCGGTAAGAGACATCATAGATCGCACCATATCCAATAGAGTGCGATTACGACGTTCGGACACACCATTTCTCTGAGGTGTTCCAGGCGGCGTGAGTTGTGAAACTATTCCACATTTCCTTAAGTGTGTACCAAATTCGTGACTTAAATATTCTCCACCACGATCTGATCGTAAGAATTTTATTTTCCTGTCACGTTGATTCTCAACTTCACTCTGAAATTCCTTGAACTTTTCAAAGGTTTCAGACTTGTGTTTCATTAGGTAGACATACCCATATCTACTTAAGTCATCAGTGAGAGTGAGAACATAACGATATCCTCCGCGAGCCTCAACACTCATTGGACCGCACACATCGGTATGTATGATTTCCAATAAGTTGGTTGCTCGCTCCATTGTTCCGGAGAACGGAGTCTTGGTCATCTTACCCATGAGGCATGGTTCGCACGTGTCAAATGATTCGTAATCAAGAGACTCCAAAAGTCCATCTGCATGGAGCTTCTTCATGCGCTTGACACCAATGTGACCAAGGCGGCAGTGCCACAAGTATGTGGGACTATCGTTATCAACTTTACATCTTTTGGTATTCACACTATGAACATGTGTAACATCACGTTCGAGATTCATCAAAAATAAACCATTGACCAGCGGGGCATGACCATAAAACATATCTCTCAAATAAATAGAACAACCATTATTCTCGGATTTAAATGAGTAGCCATCTCGAATTAAACGAGATCCAGATACAATGTTCATGCTCAAAGCTGGCACTAAATAACAATTATTGAGGTTTAAAACTAATCCCGTGGGTAGATGCAGAGGTAGCGTGCCGACGGCGATCACATCGACCTTGGAACCATTCCCGACGCGCATCGTCACCTCGTCCTTCGCCAGTCTCCGTTTATTCCGTAGTTCCTGTTTTGAGTTACAAATATGAGCAACCGCACCGGTATCAAATACCCAGGAGCTACTACGAGTACTGGTAAGGTACACATCAATTACATGTATATCACATATACCTTTGGTGTTGCCGGCCTTCTTCTTGTCCGCTAAGTATTTGGGGCAGTTCCGCTTCCAGTGACCACTTCCCTTGCAATAAAAGCACTCAGTCTCGGGCTTGGGTCCATTCTTTGACTTCTTCCCAGTAACTGGTTTACCGGGCGCGGCAACTCCCTTGCCGTCCTTCTTGAAGTTCTTCTTACCCTTGCCCTTCTTGAACTTAGTGGTTTTATTCACCATCAACACTTGATGTTCTTTTCTGATCTCCACCTCCGCTGATTTCAGCATTGAATATACCTCAGGAATGGTCTTTTCCATCCCCTGCATATTGTAGTTCATCACAAAGCTCTTGTAGCTTGGTGGAAGCGACTGGAGGATTCTGTCAATGACCGCGTCATCCGGGAGATTAACTCCCAGCTGAGACAAGCGGTTGTGCAACCCAGACATTCTGAGTATGTGCTCACTAACAGAACTGTTCTCCTCCATTTTACAGCTGAAGAACTTGTCGGAGACATCATATCTCTCGACCCGGGCATGAGCTTGGAAAACCAATTTCAGCTCCTCGAACATCTCATATGCTCCATGTTTCTCAAAACGCTTTTGGAGACCCGGTTCTAAGCTGTAAAGCATGCCGCACTGAACGAGGGAGTAATCATCAGCACGCTGCTGCCAAGCGTTCATAACGTCTTGGTTCTCTGGGATTGGTGCTTCACCTAGCGGTGCTTCTAAGACATAATCTTTCTTGGCTACTATGAGGATGATCCTCAGGTTCCGGACCCAGTCCGTATAGTTGCTGCCATCATCTTTCAGCTTGGTTTTCTCTAGGAACGCGTTGAAATTGAGGACAACGTTGGCCATTTGATCTACAAGACATAGTGTAAAGATTTTAGACTAAGTTCATGATAATTAAGTTCATCTAATCAAATTATTTAATGAACTCCCACTCAGATAGACATCCCTCTAGTCATCTAAGTGAAACATGATCCGAGTTAACTAGGCCGTGTCCGATCATCACGTGAGACGGACTAGTCAAGATCGGTGAACATCTCCATGTTGATCGTATCTTCTATACGACTCATGCTCGACCTTTCGGTCCTCCGTGTTCCGAGGCCATGTCTGTACATGCTAGGCTCGTCAAGTCAACCTAAGTGTATTGCGTGTGTTCCGAGGCCATGTCTGTACATGCTAGGCTCGTCAACACCCGTTGTATTCGAACGTTAGAATCTATCACACCCGATCATCACGTGGTGCTTCGAAACAACGAACCTTCGCAACGGTGCACAGTTAGGGTGAACACTTTCTTGAAATTATTATAAGGGATCATCTTACTTACTACCGTCGTTCTAAGCAAATAAGATGCAAAAACATGATAAACATCACATGCAATCAAATAGTGACATGATATGGCCAATATCATTATGCTCCTTTGATCTCCATCTTCGGGGCACCATGATCATCTTCGTCACCGGCATGACACCATGATCTCCATCATGATCTCCATCATTGTGTCTTCATGAAGTCGTCACGCCAACGATTACTTCTACTTCTATGGCTAACGCGTTTAGCAACAAAGTAAAGTAATTTACATGGCGTTATTCAATGACACGCAGGTCATGCAAAATAATAAAGACAACTCCTATGGCTCCTGCCGGTTGTCATACTCATCGACATGCAAGTCGTGATTCCTATTACAAGAATATGATCAATCTCATACATCACATATATCATTCATCACATCTTCTGGCCATATCACATCACATAGCACTTGCTGCAAAAACAAGTTAGACGTCCTCTAATTGTTGTTGCAAGTTTTTACGTGGTTTGTAGGTTTCTAGCAAGAACGTTTCTTACCTACGTATGACCACAACGTGATTTGCCAATTTCTATTTACCCTTCATAAGGACCCTTTTCATCGAATCCGTTCCGACTAAAGTAGGAGAGACAGACACCCGCTAGCCACCTTATGCAACTAGTGCATGTCAGTCGGTGGAACCTGTCTCACGTAAGCGTACGTGTAAGGTCGGTCCGGGCCGCTTCATCCTACAATGCCGCCGAAACAAGAAAGACTAGTAGCGGCAAGAAGAATTGGCAAACTCAACGCCCACAACTGCTTTGTGTTCTACTCGTGCATAGTAACTACGCATAGGCCTGGCTCATGATGCCACTGTTGGGAATCGTAGCATAATTTTAAAATTTTCCTACGCTCACCAAGATGCATCTATGGAGTATACTAGCAACGAGGGGAAAGGAGTGCATCTACATACCCTTGTAGATCGCGAGCGGAAGCGTTCCAATGAACGTGGATGACGGAGTCGTACTCGCCGTGATCCAAATCACCGATGACCGAGTGCCGAACGGACGGCACCTCCGCGTTCAACACACGTACGGTGCAGCGACGTCTCCTCCTTCTTGATCCAGCAAGGGGGAAGGAGAGGTTGATGGAGATCCAGCAGCACGACGGCGTGGTGGTGGATGTAGCGGGTCTCCGGCAGGGCTTCGCCGAGCTTCTGCGAGAGAGAGAGAGGTGTTGCAGGGGAGGAGGGAGGCGCCCAAGGCTGTAGTTTGCTGCCCTCCCTCCCCCCCTTTATATAGGCCCCCTGGGGGGGGCGCCGGCCCTGGAGATGGATCTCAAGGGGGGGCGGCGGCCAAAGGGGGGAAGGGGTTGCCTTGCCCCCCAAGGCAAGGGGGAAGCCCCCCCACCCTAGGGTTCCCAACCCTAGGCGCATGGGGGGAGGCCCAAGGGGGGCGCCCCAGCCCACTAAGGGCTGGTTCCCTTCCACTTTCAGCCCACGGGGCCCTCCGGGATAGGTGGCCCCACCCGGTGGACCCCCGGGACCCTTCCGGTGGTCCCGGTACAATACCGGTAACCCCCGAAACTTTCCCGGTGGCCGAAACTTGACTTCCTATATATAATTCTTCACCTCCGGACCATTCCGGAACCTCTCGTGACGTCCGGGATCTCATCCGGGACTCCGAACAACTTTCGGGTTTCCGCATACACATATCTCTACAACCCTAGCGTCACCGAACCTTAAGTGTGTAGACCCTACGGGTTCGGGAGACATGCAGACATGACCGAGACGCCTCTCCGGTCAATAACCAACAGCGGGATCTGGATACCCATGTTGGCTCCCACATGTTCCACGATGATCTCATCGGATGAACCACGGTGTCGAGGATTCAATCAATCCCGTATGCAATTCCCTTTGTCAATCGGTATGTTACTTGCCCGAGATTCGATCGTCGGTATCCCAATACCTTGTTCAATCTCGTTACCGGCAAGTCTCTTTACTCGTACCGCAATGCATGATCCCGTGACTAACGCCTTAGTCACATTGAGCTCATTATGATGATGCATTACCGAGTGGGCCCAGAGATACCTCTCCGTCACACGGAGTGACAAATCCCAGTCTCGATCCGTGCCAACCCAACAGACACTTTCGGAGATACCCGTAGTGCACCTTTATAGTCACCCAGTTACGTTGTGACGTTTGGCACACCCAAAGCACTCCTACGGTATCCGGGAGTTGCACGATCTCATGGTCTAAGGAAAAGATACTTGACATTGGAAAAGCTCTAGCAAACGAAACTACACGATCTTTTATGCTATGCTTAGGATTGGGTCTTGTCCATCACATCATTCTCCTAATGATGTGATCCCGTTATCAATGACATCCAATGTCCATAGTCAGGAAACCATGACTATCTGTTGATCAACGAGCTAGTCAACTAGAGGCTTACTAGGGACACGTTGTGGTCTATGTATTCACACATGTATTACGATTTCCGGACAATACAATTATAGCATGAACAATAGACAATTACCATGAACAAAGAAATATAATAATAACCATTTATTATTGCCTCTAGGGCATATTTCCAACAGTCTCCCACTTGCACTAGAGTCAATAATCTAGTTACATTGTGATGAATCGAACACCCATTGCGTCCTGGTGTTGATCATGTTTTGCCCTAGGGAGAGGTTTAGTCAACGGATCTGCTACATTCAGGTCCGTATGTACTTTACAAATATCTATGTCTCCATTTTGAACACTTTCACGAATGGAGTTGAAGCGACGCTTGATATGCCTGGTCTTCCTGTGAAACCTGGGCTCCTTCGCAAGGGCAATAGCTCCAGTGTTGTCACAGAAGAGAGTCATCGGGCCCGACGCATTGGGAATCACCCCTAGGTCGGTAATGAACTCCTTCATCCAGACTGCTTCCTGTGCTGCCTCCGAGGCTGCCATGTACTCCGCTTCACATGTAGATCCCGCCACGACGCTTTGCTTGCAACTGCACCAGCTTACTGCTCCTCCATTCAAAATATACACGTATCCGGTTTGTGACTTCGAGTCATCCAGATCTGTGTCGAAGCTAGCGTCGACGTAACCCTTTACGACGAGCTCTTCGTCACCTCCATAAACGAGAAACATATCCTTAGTCCTTTTCAGGTACTTCAGGATATTCTTGACCGCTGTCCAGTGTTCCATGCCGGGATTACTTTGGTACCTTCCTACCAAACTTACGGCAAGGTTTACATCAGGTCTGGTACACAGCATGGCATACATAATAGACCCTATGGCCGAGGCATAGGGGATGACACTCATCTTTTCTATATCTTCTGCCGTGGTCGGGCATTGAGCCGTGCTCAATTGCACACCTTGCAATACAGGCAAGAACCCCTTCTTGGACTGATCCATATTGAACTTCTTCAATATCTTGTCAAGGTATGTACTCTGTGAAAGACCAATGAGGCGTCTTGATCTATCTCTATAGATCTTGATGCCTAATATATAAGCAGCTTCTCCAAGGTCCTTCATTGAAAAACACTTATTCAAATAGGCCTTTATACTTTCCAAGAATTCTATATCATTTCCCATCAATAGTATGTCATCCACATATAATATGAGAAATGCTACAGAGCTCCCACTCACTTTCTTGTAAACACAGGCTTCTCCATAAGTCTGTGTAAACCCAAACGCTTTGATCATCTCATCAAAGCGAATGTTCCAACTCCGAGATGCTTGCACCAGCCCATAGATTGAGCGCTGGAGCTTGCATACTTTGTTAGCATTCTTAGGATCGACAAAACCTTCCGGCTGCATCATATACAACTCTTCCTTAAGGAAGCCGTTAAGGAATGCCGTTTTGACGTCCATCTGCCATATCTCATAATCATAGTATGCGGCAATTGCTAACATGATTCGGACGGACTTCAGCTTCGCTACGGGTGAGAAAGTCTCATCGTAGTCAACCCCTTGAACTTGTCGATAACCCTTAGCGACAAGTCGAGCTTTGTAGATGGTCACATTACCATCCGCGTCCGTCTTCTTCTTAAAGATCCATTTGTTTTCTATGGCTCGCCGCTCATCGGGCAAGTCAGTCAAAGTCCATACTTTGTTTTCATACATGGATTCTATCTCGGATTTCATGGCTTCTAGCCATTTGTCGGAATCCGGGCCCGCCATCGCTTCTTCATAGTTCGAAGGTTCACCGTTGTCTAACAACATGATTTCCAGGACAGGGTTGCCGTACCACTCTGGTGCGGAACGTGTCCTTGTGGACCTACGAAGTTCAGTAACTTGATCCGAAGCTTCATGATCATCATCATTAACTTCCTCCCCAGTCGGTGTAGGCACCACAGGAACATTTTCCCGCGCTGCGCTACTTTCCGGTTCGGAAGGGGTGACTATCACCTCATCAAGTTCCACTTTCCTCCCACTCAATTCTTTCGAGAGAAACTCCTTCTCCAGAAAGGACCCGTTCTTGGCAACGAAGATCTTGCCTTCGGATCTGAGGTAGAAGGTATACCCAATAGTTTCCTTAGGGTATCCTATGAAGACGCATTTTTCCGACTTGGGTTCGAGCTTTTCAGGTTGAAGTTTCTTGACATAAGCATCGCATCCCCAAACTTTTAGAAACGACAGCTTAGGTTTCTTCCCAAACCATAATTCATACGGTGTCGTCTCAACGGATTTCGACGGAGCCCTATTTAAAGTGAATGCGGCAGTCTCTAAAGCATAGCCCCAAAATGAGAGCGGTAAATCGGTAAGAGACATCATAGATCGCACCATATCCAATAGAGTGCGATTACGACGTTCGGACACACCATTTCTCTGAGGTGTTCCAGGCGGCGTGAGTTGTGAAACTATTCCACATTTCCTTAAGTGTGCACCAAATTCGTGACTTAAATATTCTCCACCACGATCTGATCGTAAGAATTTTATTTTCCTGTCACGTTGATTCTCAACTTCACTCTGAAATTCCTTGAACTTTTCAAAGGTTTCAGACTTGTGTTTCATTAGGTAGACATACCCATATCTACTTAAGTCATCAGTGAGAGTGAGAACATAACGATATCCTCCGCGAGCCTCAACACTCATTGGACCGCACACATCGGTATGTATGATTTCCAATAAGTTGGTTGCTCGCTCCATTGTTCCGGAGAACGGAGTCTTGGTCATCTTACCCATGAGGCATGGTTCGCACGTGTCAAATGATTCGTAATCAAGAGACTCCAAAAGTCCATCTGCATGGAGCTTCTTCATGCGCTTGACACCAATGTGACCAAGGCGGCAGTGCCACAAGTATGTGGGACTATCGTTATCAACTTTACATCTTTTGGTATTCACACTATGAACATGTGTAACATCACGTTCGAGATTCATCAAAAATAAACCATTGACCAGCGGGGCATGACCATAAAACATATCTCTCAAATAAATAGAACAACCATTATTCTCGGATTTAAATGAGTAGCCATCTCGAATTAAACGAGATCCAGATACAATGTTCATGCTCAAAGCTGGCACTAAATAACAATTATTGAGGTTTAAAACTAATCCCGTGGGTAGATGCAGAGGTAGCGTGCCGACGGCGATCACATCGACCTTGGAACCATTCCCGACGCGCATCGTCACCTCGTCCTTCGCCAGTCTCCGTTTATTCCGTAGTTCCTGTTTTGAGTTACAAATATGAGCAACCGCACCGGTATCAAATACCCAGGAGCTACTACGAGTACTGGTAAGGTACACATCAATTACATGTATATCACATATACCTTTGGTGTTGCCGGCCTTCTTCTTGTCCGCTAAGTATTTGGGGCAGTTCCGCTTCCAGTGACCACTTCCCTTGCAATAAAAGCACTCAGTTTCAGGCTTGGGTCCATTCTTTGACTTCTTCCCAGTAACTGGTTTACCGGGCGCGGCAACTCCCTTGCTGTCCTTCTTGAAGTTCTTCTTACCCTTGCCCTTCTTGAACTTAGTGGTTTTATTCACCATCAACACTTGATGTTCTTTTCTGATCTCCACCTCCGCTGATTTCAGCATTGAATATACCTCAGGAATGGTCTTTTCCATCCCCTGCATATTGTAGTTCATCACAAAGCTCTTGTAGCTTGGTGGAAGCGACTGGAGGATTCTGTCAATGACCGCGTCATCCGGGAGATTAACTCCCAGCTGAGACAAGCGGTTGTGCAACCCAGACATTCTGAGTATGTGCTCACTAACAGAACTGTTCTCCTCCATTTTACAGCTGAAGAACTTGTCGGAGACATCATATCTCTCGACCCGGGCATGAGCTTGGAAAACCAATTTCAGCTCCTCGAACATCTCATATGCTCCATGTTTCTCAAAACGCTTTTGGAGACCCGGTTCTAGGCTGTAAAGCATGCCGCACTGAACGAGGGAGTAATCATCAGCACGCTGCTGCCAAGCGTTCATAACGTCTTGGTTCTGTGGGATTGGTGCTTCACCTAGCGGTGCTTCTAAGACATAATCTTTCTTGGCTACTATGAGGATGATCCTCAGGTTCCGGACCCAGTCCGTATAGTTGCTGCCATCATCTTTCAGCTTGGTTTTCTCTAGGAACGCGTTGAAATTGAGGACAACGTTGGCCATTTGATCTACAAGACATAGTGTAAAGATTTTAGACTAAGTTCATGATAATTAAGTTCATCTAATCAAATTATTTAATGAACTCCCACTCAGATAGACATCCCTCTAGTCATCTAAGTGAAACATGATCCGAGTTAACTAGGCCGTGTCCGATCATCACGTGAGACGGACTAGTCAAGATCGGTGAACATCTCCATGTTGATCGTATCTTCTATACGACTCATGCTCGACCTTTCGGTCCTCCGTGTTCCGAGGCCATGTCTGTACATGCTAGGCTCGTCAAGTCAACCTAAGTGTATTGCGTGTGTTCCGAGGCCATGTCTGTACATGCTAGGCTCGTCAACACCCGTTGTATTCGAACGTTAGAATCTATCACACCCGATCATCACGTGGTGCTTCGAAACAACGAACCTTCGCAACGGTGCACAGTTAGGGTGAACACTTTCTTGAAATTATTATAAGGGATCATCTTACTTACTACCGTCGTTCTAAGCAAATAAGATGCAAAAACATGATAAACATCACATGCAATCAAATAGTGACATGATATGGCCAATATCATTATGCTCCTTTGATCTCCATCTTCGGGGCACCATGATCATCTTCGTCACCGGCATGACACCATGATCTCCATCATCATGATCTCCATCATTGTGTCTTCATGAAGTCGTCACGCCAACGATTACTTCTACTTGTATGGCTAACGCGTTTAGCAACAAAGTAAAGTAAATTACATGGCGTTATTCAATGACACGCAGGTCATGCAAAATAATAAAGACAACTCCTATGGCTCCTGCCGGTTGTCATACTCATCGACATGCAAGTCGTGATTCCTATTACAAGAATATGATCAATCTCATACATCACATATATCATTCATCACATCTTCTGGCCATATCACATCACATAGCACTTGCTGCAAAAACAAGTTAGACGTCCTCTAATTGTTGTTGCAAGTTTTTACGTGGTTTGTAGGTTTCTAGCAAGAACGTTTTCTTACCTACGTATGACCACAACGTGATTTGCCAATTTCTATTTACCCTTCATAAGGACCCTTTTCATCGAATCCGTTCCGACTAAAGTAGGAGAGACAGACACCCTCTAGCCACCTTATGCAACTAGTGCATGTCAGTCGGTGGAACCTGTCTCACGTAAGCGTACGTGTAAGGTCGGTCCGGGCCGCTTCATCCTACAATGCCGCCGAAACAAGAAACGACTAGTAGCGGCAAGAAGAATTGGCAAACTCAACGCCCACAACTGCTTTGTCTTCTACTCGTGCATAGTAACTACGCATAGGCCTGGCTCATGATGCCACTGTTGAGAATCGTAGCATAATTTAAAATTTTCCTACGCTCACCAAGATGCATCTATGGAGTCTACTAGCAACGAGGGGAAAGGAGTGCATCTACATACCCTTGTAGATCGTGAGCGGAAGCGTTCCAATGAGCGTGGATGACGGAGTCGTACTCGCCGTGATCCAAATCACCGATGACCGAGTGTCGAACGGACGGCACCTCCGCGTTCAACACACGTACGGTGCAGCGATGTCTCCTCCTTCTTGATCCAGCAAGGGGGAAGGAGAGGTTGATGGAGATCCAACAGCACGACGGCGTGGTGGTGGATGTAGCGGGTCTCCGGCAGGGCTTTGCCGAGCTTCTGCGAGAGAGAGAGAGAGAGAGAGAGAGAGAGAGAGAGAGAGAGAGAGAGAGAGAGAGAGAGAGGTGTTGCAGGGGAGGAGGGAGGCGCCCAAGGCTGTGTGTTGCTGCCCTCCCTCCCCCCTTTATATAGGCCCCCTTGGGAGGGGGGCCGGCCAAAACCCATCTAGGGTTGGGGGGGCGGCGGCCAAGGAGTGGAAAGGGGTGCCTTGCCCCCCAAGGCAAGGGGGAAGCTCCCCCCTAGGGTTCCCAACCCTAGCGCATGGGTGGAGGCCCAAGGGGGGCGCCCCAGCCCACTAAGGGCTGGTTCCCTTCCACTTTCAGTTCACGGGGCCCTCCGGGACAGGTGGCCCCACCCGGTGGACCCCCGGGACCCTTCCGGTGGTCCCAGTACAATACCGGTAACCCCCGAAACTTTCCCGGTGGCCGAAACTTGACTTCCTATATATAATTCTTCACCTCCGGACCATTCCGGAACCTCTCGTGACGTCCGGGATCTCATCCGGGACTCCGAACAACTTTCGGGTTTCCGCATACATATATCTCTACAACCCTAGCGTCACCGAACCTTAAGTGTGTAGACCCTACGGGTTCGGGAGACATGCAGACATGACCGAGACGCCTCTCCGGTCAATAACCAACAGCGGGATCTGGATACCCATGTTGGCTCCCACATGTTCCACGATGATCTCATCGGATGAACCACGGTGTCGAGGATTCAATCAATCCCGTATGCAATTCCCTTTGCCAATCGGTATGTTACTTGCCCGAGATTCGATCGTCGGTATCCCAATACCTTGTTCAATCTCGTTACCGGCAAGTCTCTTTACTCGTACCGCAATGCATGATCCCGTGACTAACGCCTTAGTCACATTGAGCTCATTATGATGATGCATTACCGAGTGGGCCCAGAGATACCTCTCCGTCACACGGAGTGACAAATCCCAGTCTCGATCCGTGCCAACCCAACAGACACTTTCGGAGATACCCGTAGTGCACCTTTATAGTCACCCAGTTACGTTGTGACATTTGACACACCCAAAGCACTCCTACGGTATCCGGGAGTTGCACGATCTCATGGTCTAAGGAAAGATACTTGACATTGGAAAAGCTCTAGCAAACGAAACTACACGATCTTTTATGCTATGCTTAGGATTGGGTCTTGTCCATCACATCATTCTCCTAATGATGTGATCCCGTTATCAATGACATCCAATGTCCATAGTCAGGAAACCATGACTATCTGTTGATCAACGAGCTAGTCAACTAGAGGCTTACTAGGGACACGTTGTGGTCTATGTATTCACACATGTATTACGATTTCCGGACAATACAATTATAGCATGAATAATAGACGATTATCATGAACAAAGAAATATAATAATAACCATTTATTATTGCCTCTAGGGCATATTTCCAACAGTCTCCCACTTGCACTAGAGTCAATAATCTAGTTACATTGTGATGAATCGAACACCCATTGCGTCCTGGTATTGATCATGTTTTGCCCTAGGGAGAGGTTTAGTCAACGGATCTGCTACATTCAGGTCCGTATGTACTTTACAAATATCTATGTCTCCATTTTGAACACTTTCACGAATGGAGTTGAAGCGACGCTTGATATGCCTGGTCTTCCTGTGAAACCTGGGCTCCTTCGCAAGGGCAATAGCTCCAGTGTTGTCACAGAAGAGAGTCATCGGGCCCGACGCATTGGGAATCACCCCTAGGTCGGTAATGAACTCCTTCATCCAGACTGCTTCCTGTGCTGCCTCCGAGGCTGCCATGTACTCCGCTTCACATGTAGATCCCGCCACGACGCTTTGCTTGCAACTGCACCAGCTTACTGCTCCTCCATTCAAAATATACACATATCCGGTCTGTGACTTCGAGTCATCCAGATCTGTGTCGAAGCTAGCGTCGACGTAACCCTTTACGACGAGCTCTTCGTCACCTCCATAAACGAGAAACATATCCTTAGTCCTTTTCAGGTACTTCAGGATATTCTTGACCGCTGTCCAGTGTTCCATGCCGGGATTACTTTGGTACCTTCCTACCAAACCTACGGCAAGGTTTACATCAGGTCTGGTACACAGCATGGCATACATAATAGACCCTATGGCCGAGGCATAGGGGATGACACTCATCTTTTCTCTATCTTCTGCCGTGGTCGGACATTGAGCCGTGCTCAACTGCACACCTTGCAATACAGGCAAGAACCCCTTCTTGGACTGATCCATATTGAACTTCTTCAATATCTTGTCAAGGTATGTACTCTGTGAAAGACCAATGAGGCGTCTCGATCTATCTCTATAGATCTTGATGCCTAATATATAAGCAGCTTCTCCAAGGTCCTTCATTGAAAAACACTTATTCAAATAGGCCTTTATACTTTCCAAGAATTCTATTACCAATTCTCGATCTATCTCTATAGATCTTGATGCCTAATATATAAGCAGCTTCTCCATATAATCAAACCCCCAAACATCGAATGCTTCAATAACAAGGGAATAATTCATAGGCATTTCTTGACGTCTACTTATATTACCAATTCTTTGACATTCATCACAAGATAAGACAAACTTACGGGCATCTTTGTAGAGAGTAGGCCAATAAAAACCGGATTGCAATACCTTATGTGCAGTTCTATCTCCAGCGTGGTGTCCTCCATAAGCTTCGGAGTGACACTTGCGTAGGATCTGTTCCTGTTCATGCTCAGGTATACAACGTCTAATAACACCATCTACCGCTTCTTTATAAAGGTGTGGGTTATCCCAGAAGTAATGTCTCAAATCATAGAAAAACTTTTTCTTTTGCTGGTATGTGAAACTAGGTGGTATAAATTTAGCAACAATATAATTAGCATAATCAGCATACCATGGAGCCGTACGAGAAGCATTAATGACATTTAATTTTTCATCAGAAAAGCTATCATCAATAGGTAGTGGGTCATCAAGAACATTCTCTAACCTAGACAAATTGTCTGCAACGGGGTTCTCAGCTCCCTTACTGTCAATAATATGCAAATAAAATTCTTGTAGCAAGAGAACCCATCTAATAAGCCTAGGTTTAGCATCTTTCTTTTCCATAAGATATTTAATAGCAACATGATCAGTGTGAATAGTTACATTAGAGTCTACAATATAAGGTCTGAACTTATCACAAGCAAATACAACTGCTACAAATTCTTTTTCAGTAGTAGCATAATTTCTCTGGGCACTGTCTAGAGTTTTACTAGCATATTGGATAACATTTAATTTCTTATCAACTCTTTGTCCTAGAACAGCACCTACAGCATAATCACTAGCATCACACATAATTTCAAAGGGTAGATTCCAATCAGGCGGCTGAACAATAGGTGCAGAAATTAATGCTTTCTTAAGTATTTCAAATGCTTCTACACAATCATCATCAAAGACAAAAGGAATATCTTTTTGTAAGAGATTAGTCAGAGGCCTAGAAATTTTTGAGAAGTCCTTAATGAACCTCCTATAAAAACCGTCATGACCAAGGAAACTTCTTTTACCTTTAATGTCCTTGGGACACGACATCTTTTCAATAGCATCAACTTAGCTTTGTCAACTTCAATACCCTTTTCAGAAATTTTATGCCCCAAGACAATACCTTCATTAACCATAAAGTGGCACTTCTCCCAATTCAAGACAAGATTAGTTTCTTCACATCTCTGCAAAACTCGATCAAGGTTGCTCAAGCAATCATCAAAAGAAGTTCCATATACGGAGAAATCATCCATGAAAACCTCAACAATCTTTTCACAAAAATCAGAGAATATAGCCATCATGCATCTTTGAAAGGTAGCAGGTGCATTACATAAACCAAAAGGCATACATCTATAAGCAAAGGTACCGAAAGGACAAGTAAAAGTGGTCTTTTCTTGATCCTCTTGCTGAAGGAAATATGCCCTAGAGGCAATAATAAAGTTATTATTTATTTCCTCATATCATGATAAATGTTTATTATTCATGCTAGAATTGTATTAACCGGAAACATCATACATGTGTGAATACATAGACAAACATAGTGTCACTAGTATGCCTCTACTTGACTAGCTCGTTGATCAAAGCTGGTTGAGTTTCCTAGCCATAGACATGAGTTGTCATTTGATTAATGGGATCACATCATTAGGAGAATGATGTGATTGACTTGACCCATTTCGTTAGCTTAGCACTTGATCGTTTAGTATGTTGCTATTGCTTTCTTCATGACTTATACATGTTCCTGTGACTATGAGATTATGCAACTCCCGTTTACCAGAGGAACACTTTGTGTGCTACCAAACGTCACAACGTAACTGGGTGATTGTAAAGATGCTCTACAGGTGTCTCCGAAGGTACTTGTTGAGTTGGCGTATTTCGAGATTAGGATTTGTCACTCCGATTATCGGAGAGGTATCTCTAGGCCCTCTCGGTAATGCACATCACTATAAGCCTTGCAAGCAATGTGACTAATGAGTTAGTTGCGGGATGATGCATTACGTAACGAGTAAAGAGACTTGCCGGTAATGAGATTGAACTAGGTATTGAGATACCGACGATCGAATCTCGGGCAAGTAACATACCGATGACAAAGGGAACAACGTATATTGTTATGCGGTTTGACCGATAAAGATCTTCGTAGAATATGTGGAAGCCAATATGAGCATCCAGGTTCCGCTATTGGTTATTGACCGGAGACGTGTCTCGGTCATGTCTACATAGTTCTCGAACCCGTAGGGTCCGCACGCTTAAAGTTCAGTGACGATTGGTATTATGAGTTTTTGTGTTTTGATGTACCGAAGGTAGTTCGGAGTCCCGGATATGATCACGGACATGACGAGGAGTCTCGAAATGGTCGAGACGTAAAGATCGATATATTGGACGACTATGTTCGGACACTGGAAGTGTTTCGGGAGGTTTCGGACATTTACCGGAGTACCGGGGGGTTACCGGAAACCCCCGGCGAGTATATTGGGCCCAATGGGCCTTAGTGGAGAAGAGGAGGGGTGGCCAGGGCAGGCTGCGCGCCCCCTCCCCCTCTAGTCCGAATTGGACAAGGAGGGGTGGCGGCCCCCCTTTCCTTCCCCTCTCTCTCCTCCTTCCCCCTTCTCCTACTCCTACTAGGAAAGGAGGAGTCCTACTCCCGATGGGAGTAGGACTTCCCCCTTGGCGCGCCCTCCTTGGCCGGCCGCCTCTCCCCCCTTGCTCCTTTATATACGGGGGCAGGGGGCACCTCTAGACACACAAGTTGATCTGTTGATCTCTCCTAGCCGTGTGTGATGCCCCCCTCCACCATAATCCACCTCAGTCATATCGTAGCGGTGCTTAGGCGAAGCCCGGCATCGGTAGCAACATCATCACCGTCATCACGCCGTCGTGCTGACGGAACTCTCCCGTGAAGCTCTGCTGGATCGGAGTTCGCGGGACGTCATCGAGCTGAACGTGTGCTGAACTCGGAGGTGCCGTACGTTCGGTACTTGGATCGGTCGGATCGTGAAGACGTACGACTACATCAACCGCGTTGTGCTAACGCTTCCGCTTTCAGTCTACGAGGGTACGTGGACAACACTCTCCCCTGTCGTTGCTATGCATCACCATGATCTTGCGTGTGCGTAGGATTTTTTTTGAAATTACTACGTTCCCCAACAGTGGCATCCGAGCCAGGTTTATGCGTAGATGTTATATGCACGAGTAGAACACAAGTGAGTTGTGGACGATACAAGTCATACTGCTTACCAACATGTCATACTTTGGTTCGGCGGTATTGTTGGATGAAGCGGCCCGTACCAACATTACGTGTACACTTACGCGAGGCTGGTTCTACCGACGTGCTTTGCACACAGGTGGCTGGCGGGTGTCTGTTTCTCCAACTTTAGTTGAACCGAGTGTGGCTACGCCCGGTCCTTGTGAAGATTAAAACAACACTAACTTGACGAAATATCGTTGTGGTTTTGATGCGTAGGTAAGAACGGTTCTTGCTCAGCCCGTAGCAGCCACGTAAAACTTGCAACAACAAAGTAGAGGGCGTCTAACTTGTTTTTGCAGGGCATGTTGTGATGTGATATGGTCAAGGCATGATGCTATATTTTGTTGTATGAGATGATCATGTTTTGTAACCGAGTTATCGGCAACCGGTAGGAGCCATATGGTTGTCGCTTTATTGTATGCAATGCAATCGCCCTGTAATTGCTTTACTTTATCACTAAGCGGTAGCGGTAGTCGTAGAAGCAATAGGTGGTGAGACGACAACGATGCTACGATGGAGATCAAGGTGTCGCGCCGGTGACGATGGTGATCATGACGGTGCTTCGGAGATGGAGATCACAAGCACAAGATGATAATGGCCATATCATATCACTTATATTGATTGCATGTAATGTTTATCCTTTATGCATCTTATTCTGCTTTGATTGACGGTAGCATTATAAGATGATCTCTCACTAAATTTCAAGGTAATAGTGTTCTCCCTGAGTATGCACCGTTGCCAAAGTTCGTCATGCCGAGACACCACGTGATGATCGGGTGTGATAAGCTCAACGTTCATCTACAACGGGTGCAAGCCAGTTTTGCACACGCAGAATACTCGGGTTAAACTTGACGAGCCTAGCATATGCAGATATGGCCTCGGAACACTGAGACCGAAAGGTCGAGCGTGAATCATATAGTAGATATGATCAACATAGTGATGTTCACCATTGAAAACTACTCCATTTCACGTGATGATCTGTTATGGTTTAGTTGATTTGGATCACGTGATCACTTAGATGATTAGAGAGATGTCTATCTAAGTGGGAGTTCTTAAGTAATATGATTAATTGAACTTAAATTTATCATGAACTTAGTACCTGATAGTATTTTTCTTGTCTATGTTGTTGTAGATAGATGGCCCGTGTTGTTGTTCCGTTGAATTTAATGCGTTCCTTGAGAAAGCAAAGTTGAAAGATGATGATAGCAATTACACGGACTGGGTCCGTAACTTGAGGATTATCCTCATTGTTGCACAGAAGAATTACGTCCTGGAAGCACCGCTGGGTGCCAGGCCTGCTGCAGATGCAACTGACGATGTTAAGAACGTTTGGCAGAGCAAAGCTGATGACTACTCGATAGTTCAGGGTGCCATGCTTTACGGCTTAGAACCGGGACTTCAACGACGTTTTGAACGTCATGGAGCATATGAGATGTTCCGGGAGTTGAAGTTAATATTTCAAGCAAATGCCTGGATTGAGAGATATGAAGTCTCCAATAAGTTCTATAGCTGCAAGATGGAGGAGAATAGTTCTGTCAGTGAACATATACTCAAAATGTCTGGGTATAACAATCACTTGATTTAACTGGGAGTTAATCTTCCGGATGATAGTGTCATTGACAGAATTCTTCAATCACTGCCACCAAGCTACAAGAGCTTCGTGATGAACTATAATATGCAAGGGATGGATAAGATAATTCCCGAGCTCTTCGCGATGCTAAAAGCTGCGGAGGTAGAAATCAAGAAGGAGCATCAAGTGTTGATGGTCAACAAGACCACCAGTTTCAAGAAAAAGGGTAAAGGGAAGAAGAAGGGGAACTTCAAGAAGAACGGCAAACAAGTTGCTGATCAAGAGAAGAAACCCAAGTCTGTACCTAAGCCTGAGACTGAGTGTTTCTACTGCAAACAGACTGGTCACTGGAAGTGGAACTGCCCCAAGTATTTGGCGGATAAGAAGGATGGCAAGGTGAACAAAGGTATATGTGATATACATGTTATTGATGTGTACCTTACTAGAGCTCGCAGTAGCACCTGGGTATTTCATACTGGTTCTGCTGCTAATATTTGCAACTCGAAACAGGGACTACGGATTAAGCGAAGACTGGCTAAGGACGAGGTGACGATGCGCGTGGGAAATGGTTCCAAAGTCGATGTGATCGCCATCGGCACGCTACCTCTACATCTACCTTCGGGATTAGTTTTACACCTGAATAATTGTTATTTGGTGCCAGCGTTAAGCATGAACATTATATCTGGATCTTGTTTGATGCGAGACGGTTATTCATTTAAATCTGAGAATAATGGTTGTTCTATTTATATGAGTAATATCTTTTATGATCATGCACCATTGAAGAGTGGTCTATTTGTGTTAAATCTCGATAGTAGTGATACACATATTCATAATGTTGAAGCCAAAAGATGCAGAGTTGATAATGAGTGGCACTGCCGTTTGGGTCATATTGGTGTAAAGCGCATGAAGAAACTCCATATTGATGGACTTTTGGAATCACTTGGTACTTGCGAACCATGTCTCATGGGCAAGATGACTAAAACGCCGTTCTCCGGAACAATGGAGCAAGCAATAGATTTGTTGGAAATCATACATACTGATGTATGTGGTCCGATGAATATTGAGGCTCGCGGCGGGTATCGTTATTTTCTCACCTTCACAGATGATTTGAGCAGATATGGGTATATCTACTTAATGAAACATAAGTCTGAAACATTTGAAAAGTTCAAAGAATTTCAGAGTGAAGTGGAAAAATCATTGTAACTAGAAAATAAAGTTTCTACGATCTGATCGTGGAGGAGAATATTTGAGTTACGAGTTTGGTCTACATTTGAAACAATGCAGAATAGTTTCGCAACTCACGCCACCCGGAACACCACAGTGTAATAGTGTGTCCAAACGTCGTAATCGTACTTTACTAGATACGGTGCGATCTATGATGTCTCTTACTGATTTACCGCTGTCATTTTGGGGTTATGCTTTAGAGACGGCTGCATTCACGTTAAATAGGGCACCATCAAAGTTGTCGTTTCTTAAAGTTTGAGGCTGCGATGCTTATATGAAAAAGCTTCAACCTGATAAGCTCGAACCCAAATCGGAGAAATGTGTCTTCATAGGATACCCAAAGGAAACTGTTGGGTACACCTTCTATCATAGATCCGAAGGTAAGACATATTCGTTGCTAAGAATGGACCCTTTCTATAGAAGGAGTTTCTTCCGAAAGAAGTGAGTGGGAGGAAAGTAGAACTTGATGAGGTAACTGTACCTGCTCCCTTATTGGAAAGTAGTTCATCACAGAAATATGTTTCTGTGACTCCTACACCAATTAGTGAGGAAGCTAATGATGATGATCATATTCAAATCAAGTTACTACCGAACCTCGTAGGTCAACCAGAGTAAGATCCGCACCAGAGTGGTACGGTAATCCTATTCAGGAGGTCATGTTACTTGACCAAGGCGAACCTACGAACTATGAAGAAGCGATGGTGAGCCCAGATTCCGCAAAATGGCTAGAGGCCATGAAATCTGAGATGGGATCCATGTATGAGAACAAAGTGTGGACTTTGGTTGACTTGCCCAATGATCGGCAAGCCATAGAGAATAAATGGATCTTCAAGAAGAAGACTGACGCTGACGGTAATGTTACTGTCTACAAAGCTCGACTTGTTGCAAAAGGTTTTCGACAAGTTCAAGGAGTTGAGTACGATGAGACTTTCTCACCCGTAGCGATGCTTAAGTCTGTCCGAATCATGTTAGCAATTGCCGCATTTTATGATTATGAAATTTGGCAAATGGATGTCAAAACTGCATTCCTGAATGGATTTCTGGAAGAAGAGTTGTATATGATGCAACCGGAAGGTATTGTCGATCCAAAGGGAGCTAACAAAGTGTGCATGCTCCAGCGATCCATTTATGGACTGGTGATAGAGCATTTCTTCATATAATCTTTTTAGCCTTTTTGCATCACATTGTAATAATATTTTCACATTATTTACTTAAGAAATATTCAAATACCCCCATTATGCTACATTTACAACACTCCTCCATGTTTTGCAGAAAAGGGCGAAAAGGCCCAAAATCCTTCTATAATGGAGAGTGTCAAGAAACTGTAGTTGTTGTAATTTACGGAGGGACCCGACCGTGAAGAAAAGAAGTAACCAGAGGGGTCAAGCTAAAGTTGGAGGGATCATCTTGCGAAGAAAGAAGAGAAGTGGAAGGGCAAAAGGGCAAAAGTGGCAGACCAGGGAGGGGATCAAAATCCCTAGCGCTCTCAATACCCAAATCGGGCCTGGCATCTCCATCTCTCTCTTTCCCTCACCCTCCTTCTCCACCTCCGGCCGTCGCCGCGGCCAGGCCGGCGTGGCGGCGCGCCACCGCGCCACCAGCACACTCACCACACGCCACCAAATCCATCCACCATCTCCAGCCACCTCCACACCTCGCGCGCCCGACCAGACAAGAGGGTCACGGGCGTCTGGTCCTCCGCGTGAGCGCCCCCGTGCTGCTGATCTTCTTCTCCAACTGCCGCTGCTCCTCCCCTCGCCCCTTCTGCTGCTGCTCTTCCCTGCTTCTGCTTCCTACGCCTTGCTGCTGCTCCTAACTTGCTGCTCGCTGCTGCTTCTTCTTCATCCTCAAATCTGCTGCTGCACTTCTCTGAATCTGAATCTTGCTGCTCTCTCTCTCTCTCTCTCTGATCTCAACTGCTGCTCCTTGCTAGCTCCAGGACGCCTACCTTGCTGTCCCTCGCCTCCTCTCTGAATCCCTACTGCTGCTGCTCTTCTACTTTCACCTACAACGCTGCTGTTCTGCTCCTTCTCCATCTCCAAACTCCAAGTCGTTGCTGCTACTCCATCTTCCTTTGCCCCGCTGCTCCTCCTCCCTCCTCTCAACGCCCCCTGCTGCTGCTGCTTCTCTCTCAACCTCCTGCTGTTGCCTTCTCTCTCTCTCTCTCTCTCTCTGAAATTAGTATTGAGAGATGTTTAAGACTTGTAAGGTTCAGATTTGAAACTGCTGTTTGCTCTGTTTAGTACTTGTATAATATAGTGTATGTGTTCTGGGATCTGACTAGTTGATGCATCTATATAAAATAAGTTCATGAATGTTATATTTGTCACCTGTGTGGTACATGTATGCTTGTCACTTGCACTGAATTTACGTAATTCCAGTTCATGTATGTGTTGTCACAGTGTCTTCCCTTTTCTGCAGAAATATATTCAGTTTTGTAGTCCATGTATTAGCTCAAGTTCTTGTTTCTTCCCTCTGTTCATGTTAGATAGTTATATATATGTTCTTGTCTTTTTAATTTCCTAGCCGTATGTTTTCTTGTGTTAGCATTAAATTCTTTGAGTAATATGGAAATTGCCAAAAAGACAGTATAGAAAATCTGAATCTCCCTTTGCTTATTTTGCATTTTCTTTGGCGATGATCTTCGGGAACTACCTTGTTTAGTTTAGGTTTAGAGAAAATGGCTTCTATACCACTGAGACAAGCATCAACTGCTCATTTGCCATCGAACAAAGCTTCAGTGCTCATATACCAGTAACAAACGAATTCTAGTGCTCGTATGCCACTGGCTGTTAGAACAACGTTACCTCATAGTTTTCATATGCCAAAATGACTTGTTTGCCCTCAGTGGCAAATAAGCAACAATGAGAGAACATATCTAGGAAAAAACTGACAGCATTTTGCCTGTAATTACATCATTTCAGCAAAACAACAGTGCACAGATAACAGTATCAGCATATATCTACTTCAGCTACAGAATAATACTCATCAAAGTTCACATCATTTAGAAACCATTCAGCAAACACCAAATTCAGTCATGCATAAGTAAACTCAAGTTTCCATTCCTACCAAAAGACCACAACCGAGAGTAGGTTGTTCACATAAGCAAAGTCTATAGATAAATTAGACATGAAGAGTTGCGATATGTAAATAATATGTGAAATTTTGCTGAATATCACAGTTTCAGCTTCTTCTTGCTTCGAGTGCTCATTGCAGGGCTGTCAGGTGCAACACTCCTCTTGCTTCGAGTGCCCATTGCAGGGCTGTCAGGCGCAACAGATATGGCCTTTGATCTACATTAAAACATCAGATTACATACTATGATGATCCTCGCAGAATATACGTTGCTAACTTACACATTGTCAAAGAAACATTTCATTGAAGATTGTGCAGCTTTCATACCTTGTAGATTTAGAGGTGGTCTTTGATGATTTCGACTTGGCGACATTGTCTTCAATTGCATCACTCGGACATAGAAGTAGAGGCAGTGCAGTTTCAGTTTCGATTGAACATGGAAGAACAACCTTTGTAATGGGTTTTTTTCTTTCTTTTGTCCCTGCATTAGTTTCACATATTAGCATCATTAGGACAAGATTATGATAAAAACAGTAATATTGAAGCAAGCACTACCTTTTTTGCTTTGCTACTTCAGCATAGGCAGCTAGTGCTTCCGGAGCAGCATCTTTACAGCTTTGCCATCTATGTCCATAGGCCTTGCAAATTGGACATTGGTGCTGGCCTTTATTTCCCTTGCCCTTGCTATTCTTGGCACCACTTTTATGCCTCTGTACTTTTGGCCTCCCAGTGGCCCTCCTAAGGATTGGGGGATTCAAAATGAAATCTTTGTTCACACTTGGCCATTGAGACATGTCGGTCAGGCCAGGAAGAACATGGGCATAAGCTGCAGTGAACTTGGCAACGCTGTAATAGTCATCAACAAAATCTGCTATGGTGACTCCCCTAATTCTAGTAATAAAGCTGATTGCATGTTTGCAATGCTTCCCAGAGACTTGAAACGCCCGACATGTGCATGTCCTATTCGCTAGATCAGTAATGTGGCGCTTGCCACCCAGCGCAGCACACTCGGTAACCTCTGCAATCATGTCATCTATTCTCTCATATTCAATGTCTAGCCCCCTACTTTTTTCATTCAGCTCATTCATGACACTTGGAAGTATACGTCGACCTTGCAATTTCCTAGCAACCCTTCTCCTCTTCTCATGCTTAATGGTAATCTTCCTCCTGATCTTGTCCATGAGCTGAAACAACATTAAACCTTTGTGCTTGTGGATCCAGTTGTTGAAACACTCGGCCAAATTATTTGTCACATAATCCACTTTTGAGGAACATGAATATTTGCTCCTTGACCATAGCCTGCTGTGGTACTTCTTTAAGTATGTAATCGCAGCAGCCCTTTTCTGCTCTATGGCTGCCATGTGATAGTCAAAAGCGCGAGGAGTCCATGAATAAGCAGCTGGCCACAAATGATCATCAAAAACTTTGCCATGAAACTTTTTTTTGAAGTTCACAACCAAGTGTCGCATGCATTCCCTATGTTCTGCATACTCAAACACCTTTTCAATTGCAGTGTCAATCCCTTTACCTGCATCTAAACATATGGCTAGGCCAGGGGGAGAGCCAATAGCCTCACAAAGCTTCTCCATAAACCACACCCAACTTTCAGTAGTTTCCGCATCAATAACTCCATATGCTACAGGGTATAGCCAATTGTGCCCATCAATAGCACAAGCAGTAGCTAACTGGCCTCTATACTTGCCTGTCAAATGAGTGCTGTCTATCGCCAAGTAAGGTCTGCATCCAGCCAAGAATCCATCGCAAAGAGGCTTCAATCCAACAAACATCTGTATAAAATACTTTTTCTGATCATACTCCATGTGGTCAATCGCAACTATGCTTCTAGGAGACCTCTTCTCAACCTCCGCTTTCCAGGCATACAGCTTGTCAAAAGACTCATCCCAATCACCAAACAACTTAGCCATTGCTAGCCCTTTGCCCCTGAATACTTTTGTATAATTGATCTCGATCTTGTACTTGTCATGTAGCCTCCTCTGTAACTCCTTTGGGCGAACACTAGGATCTTCTTTAACCCAGTCCATGACTTTCTCACACACCCATGCCTTTGAAGCATTATGTTGCTCCTTTTTTTTCTTTGTACTAGCACATGTGTGCTTCTCCAAATGAACCTTGACCTGCAGTAAATTGTAATGGGTAAGAAAATAGAGTCAACTCCATCTAATAACAGCTAGAGTATGCAACTAACTAAAATATATACCTCCATAGTTTCTCCATCATCCAACCTCCCAGCATGAATTCTCCATGTGCAATCTTTAGACTCGCGACAATGAGCCCTGAATCGTGTAGGCTCACTTTCGTCAACTTGAAAATCAAACTCTCTCTTTATGGCATACGTAGCAATAGCCAACCTAAACTCTTCAATATTAGGATACTTTGCACCAACATGCATTGGTGGGTTTTCTTTATCATACACTATTTCTGGAATAACATCTGGTCTAGCATCTTCCGTAACCCACTCCTCGTCATCGCTGCTATCCTCTACATGCTCACTATTTGGTATATCTTTTTTTTCTCCGAGCTCATCATCACTATCTGAACCAGCACTATCAATTGAGTATTGGTCCTCCTCATCTACACCAACATGTTCATATTCTTCATGTGGATTTGCAAGATATGTATCTATAAGGCATACTTTAGCTTCATCATTTACATTGCTTGCTTGACTAGGCAGTGCTACTGATGGTGTTTGATTCAATGGAGAAAAATGCACATCAACACTATCACTTGGGTCAGATTGTTTGATGATCAGATTATCGCTTCTATTTTGATGAAAAGACTCATACATTTTCAGGCATTCTTCATCATTTAACACACAAATATTGTTGCCACTAATAGAGTCAACGTACTCAAGAATTATATTCTCCACTGAAAATAGTGGAAAAGTTCCAGCAATGGAAGCCACTAGATCCTTCAAGCTTGAACTACTACCCTCAACAATATCCCAAGTAAATGTAGAATCCCCACAGATTTCTGTTCCACCGCCACAAATCTTCACCTCTACTGTGTAAGTACATGATTGGATCATCCTGTGGATGATGAAACCATGTCAATATTTGTATGCTCCTATCTAAAACTTTAGCAAAAATAGACAGACTGAAAAATTACCTAGCACAAATATCAGAGAGAGAAAGGTGTAGCCGCATTCGTCGGCCACGCCGTCCTCCTCATGGAGCTTGGAAATTTGGGGCAGAGGAGCTGCAGCGAGTGTGCCCACGTACGGGATGATCTCTTCGAGGGCCTCGACCGTGGACATCCCTGACCCGCTCTCCACATCGCCGGAATCCCCGATTCTAGGGTTCGGTGTGACATGGTCGGCGGGAGAGGTCGGCGCTGCGAGTTGGGCTAAGGCAGTTGAAGCCACGGAGGACGGGAGGGAGGGAAGCAGGGTCGCGACGGGAGGCGGCGGAGGCCGGGGTTGGGGGAGCGGCGCCGTCGGCGGTGCCTCCATTCGCTGGGGCTCGGGGAGCGGCGGAACCTTCGGCCTCGGCAAAGGCTGGGGGAGCGGCAGAACCTTCAACGAGTAGTTAGCCTGAGGGAGCGGGAGAGGGAGGAGGGGCATGCGCTGGGGGAGCGGCGGCGGCGGCGGTTCCGCCATGGCCGCTGCTGTGTGCGTGCGTGAACTGGTCGGGTGGTGTGGTGTGCGTTGATTTTTTTGTTTTTTTTCTATTCTAAGAGAAGAGATGAGACGAGGGTAAAACTGGAATTCTCAGATTGACTGACAGGAAAACGTAGAGATTCTGACGATGGACTAACGGCGATGGCAAATAAGCACTAGAATTCGTTTGTGTCTGGTATATGAGCACTAGAGCTTTGTTCGATGGCAAATGAGCAATTGATGCTTGTCTCAGTGGCATAGAAGCCATTTTCTCTTAGGTTTATTTCCTTGCAATCATCATCTGTATTCTGTCACCTAGCTTTAGTCGAACGTAGTTGCCGTCGCCTAGTCCCTGTGGAGAACACGACACTCGCAGTTTGGGCGTAAAAACCCCACTGTACTTTCAATTGATCAACTGGTGCAAGCCTCTCGGAGTTGGAATAAACGTTTTGATAGTGTGATCAAAGCATATGGTTTTATACAGACTTTTGGAGAAGCCTGTATTTACAAGAAAGTGAGTGGAAGCCTATAGCATTTCTAATATTATATGTGGATGACATATTACTGATTGGAAATGATATAGAATTTCTGGATAGCATAAAAGGATACTTGAATAAGAGTTTTTCAATGAAAGACCTCGGTGAAGCTGCTTACATATTGGGCATCAAGATCTATAGAGATAGATCAAGACGCTTGATTGGACTTTCACAAAGCACATACCTTGACAAAGTTTTGAAAAAGTTTAAAATGGATCAAGCAAAGAAAGGGTTCTTGCCTGTGTTACAAGGTGTGAAGTTGAGTCAGACTCAATGCCCGACCACTGCAGAAGATAGAGAGAAAATGAAAGATGTTCCCTATGCTTCAGCCATAGGCTCTATCATGTATGCAATGCTGTGTACCAGACCTGATGTGTGCCTTGCTATTAGCTTAGCAGGGAGGTCCCAAAGTAATCCAGGAGTGGATCACTGGACAGCGGTCAAGAACATCCCGAAATACCTGAAAAGGACTAAGGATATGTTCCTCGTTTATGGAGGTGACAAAGAGCTAGTCGTAAATGGTTACGTCGATGCAAGCTTTGACACTGATCCAGACGATTCTTAATCGCAAACCGGATACATGTTTATATTAAACGGTGGAGCTGTCAGTTGGCGCAGTTCTAAACAAAGCGTCGTGGCGGGATCTACGTGTGAAGCGGAGTACATAGCTGCTTCAGAAGCAGCAAATGAAGGAGTCTGGATGAAGGAGTTCATATCCGATCTAGGTGTCATACCTAGTGCATCGGGTCCAATGAATATTTTTGTGACAATACTGGTGCAATTGCCTTGGCAAAGGAATCTAGATTTCACAAGAGGACCAAACACATCAAAAGACGCTTCAATTCCATCCGGGATCAAGTCCAGGTGGGAGACATAGAGATTTGCAAGATACATCCAGACCTGAATGTTGCAGACCCGTTGACTAAGCCTCTTCCACGAGCAAAACATGATCATCACCAAGACTCCATGGGTGTTAGAATCATTACTGTGTAGTCTAGATTATTGACTCTAATGCAAGTGTGAGACTGAAGGAAATATGTTCTAGAGGCAATAATAAAGTTATTATTTATTTCCTCATATCATGATAAATGTTTATTATTCATGCTAGAATTGTATTAACTAGAAACATAATACATGTGTGAATACATAGACAAACATAGTGTCACTAGTATGCCTCTACTTGACTAGCTCGTTGATCAAAGATGGTTGAGTTTCCTAGCCATAGACATGAGTTGTCATTTGATTAACGGGATCACATCATTAGGAGAATGATGTGATTGACTTGACCATTCCGTTAGCTTAGCACTTGATCGTTTAGTATGTTGCTATTGCTTTCTTCATGACTTATACATGTTCCTATGACTATGAGATTATGCAACTCCCGTTTACCGGAGGAACACTTTGTGTGCTACCAAACGTCACAACGTAACTGGGTGATTATAAAGGTGCTCTACAGGTGTCTCTGAAGGTACTTGTTGAGTTGGCGTATTTTGAGATTAGGATTTGTCACTCCGATTGTCGGAGAGGTATCTCTGGGCCCTCTCGGTAATGCACATCACTAGAAGCCTTGCAAGAAATGTAACTAATGAGTTAGTTGCGGGATGATGCATTACGTAACGAGTAAAGAGACTTACCGGTAACGAGATTGAACTAGGTATTGAGATACCGACGATCGAATCTCCGGCAAGTAACATTCTGATGACAAAGGGAACAACGTATATTGTTATGCGGTTTGACCGATAAAGATCTTCGTAGAATATGTGGGAGCCAATATGAGCATCCAGGTTCCGCTATTGGTTATTGACCGGAGACATGTCTCGGTCATGTCTACATAGTTCTCGAACACGTAGGGTCCGCACGCTTAAAGTTCGGTGACGATCGGTATTATGAGTTTTTGTGTTTTGATTTACCGAAGGTAGTTCGGAGTCCCGGATATGATCACGAACATGACGAGGAGTCTCGAAATGGTCGAGACGTAAAGATCGATATATTGGACGACTATGTTCGGACACCAGAAGTGTTTCGGGAGGTTTCGGACATTTATCGGAGTACCCGGGGGTTACCGGAACCCCCCGGGGAGTATATTGGGCCTAATGGGTCTTAGTGCAGAAGATGAGGGGCGGCCAGGGCAGGCCGCGCCCCCCTCCCCCTCTAGTCCGAATTGGACAAGGAGGGGGGCGCCCCCCTTTCCTTCCCCTCTCTCTCCTCCTGCCCCCTTCTCCTACTCCTACTAGGAAAGGAGGAGTCCTACTCCCGGTGGGAGTAGGACTCCCCCTTGTCGCGCCCTCCTTGGCCGGCCGCCTCTCCCCCCTTGCTCTTTTATATACGGGGGCAGGGGGGCACCTCTAGACACACAAGTTGATCTGTTGATCTCTCCCAGCCGTGTGCGGTGCCCCCTCCACCATAATCCACCTCAGTCATATCGTAGCGGTGCTTAGGCGAAGCCCTGCGTCGGTAGCAACATCATCACGGTCATCACGCCGTCGTGCTGACGGAACTCTCTCGTGAATCTCTGCTGGATCGGAGTTTGCGGGACGTCATCGAGCTGAACGTGTGCTGAACTCGGAGGTGCCGTACGTTCGGTACTTGGATCGGTCGGATCGTGAAGACGTACGACTACATCAAACGCGTTGTGCTAAGGCTTCCACTTTCGTTCTACGAGGGTACGTGGACAACACTCTCCCCTCTCGTTGCTATGCATCACCATGATCTTGCGTGTGCGTAGGAATTTTTTTGAAATTACTACGTTCCCCAACACTTGCGACAGGTATTTGAGAGAAACCAGAATAACCATCTAGAAAGCAAAAATGTGTATGTTTGGATAGTCTTTCTAGCATTTGATCAATAAAAGGTAAAGGGTAATGATCCTTTTTAGTAGCTTTATTTAATTTGCGGAAATCAATTACCATTCTATAAACTGTAATAATTCTTTGTGGGATCAATTCATCTTTATCATTAGGAACAATAGTAATACCTCCCTTCTTAGGGACACAATGGACAGGACTTTCCCACTGACTATTAGCAACGGGATAAATTATACCTGCCTCCAGAAGCTTTAGTATTTGTTTCCTTAGCACTTCTTTCATCTTAGGATTTAACCGTCGTTGGTGATCAACAACTGGTTTAACGTCTTTCTCCAATTTTATTTTGTGCTGGCATAAAGTGAGACTAATGCCCTTAAGATCATCAAGAGTATATCCAATAGCAGCACGGTGCTTCTTCAGAGTTTTCAATAATTTTTTTTCTTCATGCTCTGAAAGGTTAGCACTAATAATAACAGGATATATCTTCTTCTCATCAAGATAAGCATATTTAAGAGTATCAGGTAATGGTTTAAGCTCAAACACGGGATCACCCTTGGGTGGAGGAGGATCCCCTAGGATTTCTACAGGCAAGTTGTGTTTCAAGATAGGTCCTTGTTTAAGGAATACCTCATCTATTTCCCTCCTTTCATTCATAAACATATCATTTTCATGGTCTAGAAAATATTGTTCTAAAGGATCACTAGGAGGCACGACAATAGAAGCAAGACCAATTATTTCATCTTTACTAGGCAATTCCTCATCACGGGGTTGTCTACGAAATTTAGCAAAGTTAAACTCATGAGAGATATCTCCCAGACCAATAGTAAGAACATCCTTTTCACAGTCTATCCTAGCATTAACAGTATTCAAGAAGGGTCTACCAAATATGATGAGACAAAAGCTATCTTGTGGGGAACCAAGAACAACAAAATCAGCAGAATATTTAACTTTCCCACACAAGACTTCAACATCTCTAACAATCCCAACTGGTGAAATAGTATCTCTATTGGCAAGCTTAATTGTAACATCAATTTCTTCTATCTCAGCAGGTGCAATATCATGCATAATTTCTATATATAAAGTGTAAGGTATTGCACTGACACTGGCACCCATATCACACAAACCATGATAACAATGATCTCCTATCTTAACAGATATAGCAGGCATGCCTACCACAGGTCTATATTTATTTTTAGTATCCGTTCTAACAATTCTAGCAGCTCTTCACAGAAGTAAATAACATGCCCATCAATATTATCATCCAAGAGATCTTTAACCATAGCAATACTAGGTTCAACTTTAATTTGCTCACGGGGTATGGGTGTCTTAATGTTACTTTTATTGACCACAGTTGAAGCTTTAGCATGATCCTTTATTCAACCCGGCAATCCGACCCATGGGCGGCCGCGCCCATGGGCACCCGGCCCGAATGGGTAGGGTATGGGTCGCCATTTTCACCCGTAGGTAAGCCCGATGGGTAACCCGATTAGTCGTGGGTAGGGTATGGGCATAAGGTCTTGCCCGTGGGTCGCCCGATTATCTGACATGTGGGTCCTTGAGTGCACAAAATACACTAACCCCTAGCGTCCAATAGCCATCTATGGTGAGAAAATACTAATCAGAAGCACAACGCCACAGCACAGCACAACCAAAAAGACCACATCCACCAATATGAAAATCCCACTCCCGCTCAAAGCCTTTGCTTCAATTGCTTGTTTGGCCCAAGGCCTCGCGCAGCTAAAAGTCTGCTCCCTCATGTCCATATATTGTGTTAAATTTCTGGCCCAACTTGCAACCATGCAGCTAAAGGCTGGTGCTCAGGCAAAGGAACAGACTAGTTTAGTCCCACCTCGCGCAGGGAACGAGAAGGAACCAGCTTGCTAGCTATATAAGAAGGACCTATCCAACTCTTCCTCACATGTCGCCGCTGCCACATGGGCGCCCGTATGGCAAGGCTTGTACTCTTTTTGAAGTATAAAAATAAAAATAAACATTTATTCAAACCCGATGGGTGCCCTAATGGGTCTGGTTACCCATCGGGGTTTGGGCATGGGTCTGTTTGTATGCCCATGGGCAGGGTCATGGGCAAAGGGTTAGACCCATTTACTTATTGGGCATGGGTCTGGTAGAGCTCGACCCGATGAAACCCGACCCGACTGCCAAGTTGATCCTTTATTATAACAGGGAAAGGTGGTTTTTCAGTATAAGCAGTAGGAACGACAGGATCATTATAAGTGATAGTCTTTTCTTCAACTTTAATAGGTGCAACTACTTTTACTTCAATGGGAGGATTATATTTAAACCACTTCTCCTTAGGGAGATCAACATGAGTAGCAAAGGATTCATAGAAAGAAGCTACTATCTCAGAGTCAAGTCCATATTTAGTGCTAAATTCACGGAAAACATCGGTATCCATAAAAGATTTAACACAATCAAACTTAGGTGTTATACCTGACTCCTTACCTTCATCAAGATCCCAATCTTCAGAGTTGCGTTTAATTCTTTCCAATAAATCCCATTTAAATTCAATAGTCTTAATCATAAAAGATCTAGTACAAGAAGTATCGAGCATGGAGCGATTATTGAGAGAAAGCCGAGCATAAATTTTTTGAATAATCATTTCTCTAGAGAGCTCATGATTGGGGCATGAATATAACATTGACTTAAGCCTCCCCCAAGCTTGAGCGATGCTTTCTCCTTCGCGAGGCCAAAAATTATATATATAATTACAATCACGATGAACAAGATGCATAGGATAAAACTTCTGATAAGTTCCAATTTCAATCGCTAGTAGTTCCATGATCCCATATCATCACATAGCCTAAACCATGTCAATGCCTCTCCCTTCAAAGATAAAGGGAAGACCTTCTTCTTGATAACATCCTCGGGCATACCTGCAAGCTTAAATAATCCACAAACTTCATCCACATAGATTAGGTGCAAATCGGGATGTAATGTTCCATCTCCTGTAAAAGGATTAGCTAGCAGTTTCTCTATCATACCCGAAGGAATTTCAAAGTAAACATTTTCAGTAGGTTCAGTAGGTTGAGGAGCAACTCTTTGCTCTATTGGTCGGGGTGAAGATACCCCGAACAAGCCCCTCAGAGGATTACTATCCATAGTAACAAGTGACAGTAAATTTCAGCACACTATATAAAATTTTCCTTACCAAATTCCACCTACCAAAGGCGCTTCACTCCCCGGAAACGGCACCAGAAAAGAGTCTTGATGACCCACAAGTATAGGGGATCTATCATAGTCCTTTCTGTTGGGGAACGTAGTAATCTCAAAAAATTTCCTACGCACACACAAGATGATGGTGATGCATAGCAACGAGAGGGGAGAGTGTTGTCCACGTACCCTCGTAGACCGACAGCGGAAGCGTTATCACAATGCGGTTGATATAGTCGTACGTCTTCACGATCCGACCGATCAAGTACCGAACGTACGACACCTCCGAGTTCTACACACGTTCAGCTCGATGACGTCCCTCGAACTCCGATCCAGCCGAGTGTTGAGGGAGAGTTTCGTCAGCACGACGGCGTGGTGACGATAATGATGTTCCACCGACGCAGGGCTTCGCCTAAGCTCCGCAACGGTATTATCGAGGTGTAATATGGTGGAGGGGGGCACCGCACACGGCTAAGAGATCTCAAGGATCAATTGTTGTGTCTCTGGGGTGCCCCCCTGCCCCCGTATATAAAGGAGCAAGGGGGAGGCAGCCGGCCAAGGGGAGAGGCGCGCCATAGGGGGGAGTCCTACTCCCACCGGGAGTAGGACTCCTCCTTTCCTTGTGGGAGTAGGAGAAGGGAAGGGGGAAGGAGAAAGAAGGAAGGGTGCGCCCCCCTTCCCTAGTCCAATTCGGACCAGACCATGGGGAGGGGTGCAGCCACCTTTTAAGGCCTTTCTCTCCTTTCCCGTATGGCCCATTAAGGCCCAATACGAATTCCCATAACTCTCCGGTACTCCGAAAAATACCCGAATCACTCGGAACCTTTCCGAAGTCCGAATATAGACGTCCAATATATCGATTTTTACGTCTCGACCATTTCGAGACTCCTCGTCATATCCCCGATCTCATCCGGGACTCCGAACTCCTTCGGTACATCAAAACTCAATAAAACTGTCATCGTAACGTTAAGCGTGCGGACCCTACGGGTTCGAGAACTATGTAGACATGACCGAGACACGTCTCCGGTCAATAACCAATAGCGGGACCTGGATGCCCATATTGGCTCCCACATATTCTACGAAGATCTTTATCGGTCAGACCGCATAACAACATACGTTGTTCCCTTTGTCACCGGTATGTTACTTGCCCGAGATTTGATCGTCGGTATCTCGATACCTAGTTCAATCTCGTTACCGGCAAGTCTCTTTACTCGTTCCGTAACACATCATCCTGCAACTAACTCATTAGTCACAATGCTTGCAAGGCTTATAGTGATGTGCATTACCGAGTGGGCCCAGAGATACCTCTCCGACAATCGGAGTGACAAATCCTAATCTCGAAATACGCCAACCCAACAAGTACCTTTGGAGACACCTGTAGAGTACCTTTATAATCACCCATTTACGTTGTGACGTTTGGTAGCACACAAAGTGTTCCTCCGGTAAACGGGAGTTGCATAATCTCATAGTCATAGGAACATGTATAAGTCATGAAGAAAGCAATAGCAACATACTAAACGATCGAGTGCTAAGCTAACGGAATGGGTCAAGTCAATCACGTCATTCTCCTAATGAGGTGATCTCGTTAATCAAATGACAACTTATGTCTATGGCTAGGAAACATAACCATCTTTGATTAACGAGCTAGTCAAGTAGAGGCATACTAGTGACACTCTGTTTGTCTATATATTCACACATGTATTATGTTTCCAGTTAATACAATTCTAGCATGAATAATAAACATTTATCATGATATAAGGAAATATATAATACTTTATTATTGCCTCTAGGGCATATTTCCTTCACTTTCGATAAGTAAGAGTGTTGAACCCAACGAGGAGCAGAAGGAAATGATAAGCGGTTTTCAACAAGGTATTCTCCGCAAGCACTAAAATTATCGGTAACAGGTAGTTTTGTGATAAGGTAATTTGTAACGGGTAACAAGTAATGAAAGTAAATAAGGTGCAGCAAGATGGCCCAATCCTTTTTGTAGCAAAGGACAAGCCTGGACAAACTCTTATATAGAGAAAAGCGCTCCCGAGGACATCTGGGAATTATCGTCAAGCTAGTTTTCATCACGCTCATATGATTCGCGTTCGTTATTTTGATAATTTGGTATGTGGGTGGACCAGTGCTTGGGTGCTTCCCTTTCTTGGACAAGCATCCCACTTATGATTAACCCATATTGCAAGTATCCGCAACTACAAAAGAAGTATTAAGGTAAACCTAACCATAGCATGAAACATATGGATCCAAATCAGCCCCTTACGAAGCAACTCATAAACTAGGGTTTAAGCTTCTGTCACTCTAGCAACCCATCATCTACTTATTACTTCCGAATGCCTTCCTCTAGGCCCAAATAATGGTGAAGTGTCATGTAGTCGACATTCACATAACACCACTAGAGGAGAGACAACATACATCTCATCAAAATATCGAACGAATACCAAATTCACATGACTACTTATAGCAAGACTTCTCCCATGTCCTCAAGAACAAACGTAACTAATCACAAATCATATTCATGTTCATAATCAGAGGGGTATTAATATGCATAAAGGATCTGAACATATGATCTTCCACCAAATAAACCAACTAGCATCAACTACAAGGAGTAATCAACACTACTAGCAACCCACAGGTACCAATCTGAGGTTTTGGGACAAAGATTGGATACAAGAGATGAACTAGGGTTTTAGAGGAGATGGTGCTGGTGAAGATGTTGATGGATATTGACCCCCTCCCGATGAGAGGATCGTTGGTGATGACGATGGCGATGGTTTCCCCCTCCCGGAGGGAAGTTTCCCTGGCAGAACAGCTTTGCCGGAGCCCTATATTGGTTACGCCAAGGTTCCGCCTCGTGGCGGCGGAGTTTCTTCCCGAAAGCTTGCTTATGATTTTTTCTCGGACGAAAGACTTCATATAGCATAAGATGGGCACTGGAGGCCTGCCAGGGGGCCCACGAGGCAGGGGGCGCGCCCAGGGGCGGTAGGACGCACCCCCACCCTCGTAGCCAGGGTGTGGGCCCCCTCTGGTGGATCGTTTCGCCATTATTTTTTATTAATTCCAAAAATAACTTCCGTGAAGATTCAGGACTTTTGGACCTGTGCATGATAGGTCTCTAATATTTGCTCCTTTTCCAGCCCAGAATTCCAGCTACCGGCATTCTCCCTCTTCATGTAAACCTTATAAAATAAGAGAGAATAGGCATAAATATTGTGACATAACGTGTAATAACATCCCATAATGCAATAAATATCGATATAAAAGCATGATGCAAAATGGACGTATCAACGTGCACGAAGATTTTCCGACTGTCATTGACAATGTCAAGCCGGCTCCGGTAGGGGAGCGGCGACAACGGCGGTTTGTTCTAGCGGCGGTAGTGGTCATTCGATGGTGCATGATCGTGGATGCAATTTTTATTATGTTTTGTTCTTCTTATGAATGTTTATAATAGATCAGAGTGTTTTCTTTTTTGCAAAAAGAAATATTGATCATGTGCGGAACGACTATGAACAACGCTAATGAGATTAGATATTATGCGGCCAAGCGTTGATCTCCCCTTTCAAATTCAGGACAGAAACAATCAATTTCCATATTTGTTTTTGACAACTGAAACAATCAATTTCCTCACTTGCTTTGCGGCATCTTACATCATTTGGTGCTGCATATACAAACTTGTGAACCAATGTATATGAATATTCGGATATGATGAAAAAGAATATTAGGTTTCTTAGTAGGCAAAGAAGTACATTGTAGTAAAGGATTTGTGTCTACAAAGCAAACAAAATAATGATAATGTAAATGAGAAGTGTCTGTGAAGCAATAAATAAATAAATCATATATGTCTTCTTTCTGGTTTCTAATGTACATGTATAATTATTTTTTTAACAATCTCAAGTTTTCAATGCGAGAAGAAGCGAGTTTCTGTCTGTGTTGTAGATAGGAGAAAAAAATCAGTATACTATAAAAAGGCAAGATATTTTGTCCCAACAATTATCTTTCTTTATGCACAAAAAAATAATTATCTTTTTTAGGCATCTTTCTTTGCACGTGCTATAAAGCTTATTGTTTTTGCATGAACATCTACAACATCTACCTGCAGTTAGATGACTCAAAAAAATCTTGACATATTTACACGATGGAAATTGTTGACACTGCAAAATGTGTTCTCCTTTTCACATTAGAATTTCCGACCCGTAGGAGGAAAATTACATTTTTGTTTTCGAAATATGTATTTGGCAACCCTGTGCCCGATTGCAAAACTGCTACACACATCCAACGCACGTCCTTCCCGACCGACCTCCCCCGATTTCTTTCCTTTCCCGCACGCCTTCCCGATTTTCAGGCAAAAATAATGCTTTGACTAGGATTTGATCTCTGGTCTACAAGTAATCAACAAAGGGAGCTAACCACCTCACCTATGACACTCATTGTTGAATAAGCTAAGGGAAATGCTCTTTTTGACATGTTTTTGCCTTTAATATGTTAGCACTGAAAAACTTTTTGTTTCACCTATCAAACCTGGCACATAAACTTTTCCCGTGGTAAATTCTCCATCACCACCACGATAAATGATGCACCACCAACATGATAACTTTTGTATACCACGCGGTACATTATGTGTAAGTAGCATGGTCATAAGCACTGAAGGCGTGATAACTTTGGCGAAAGCATCGTGGTAACTTTGATCATTGAGAATAAATTTGTTGAACCCGCCCCCCGGTAATTTCTGTAAATAGCACGATAACATTCACGCCATAGACCTGATAATTTAGATACAAACATCATGGTAACTTTAACCATTGGGGAAGACAAATGTGAAAAGATACCCGATAATTTATGTGTAAATAGATGGTAATATACGCAGCGCACATCTGATAACTGAGGTAGAAACACCATGGTAACTTTGACCGTAGGGATTTTTTTTTTTGAAAAGATACTCCGGTATCTTCTGTGTAAATAGCACGGTAGTATACCTCCCTCCCCTAGCATTTTTATGCGTAAATAGCATGAAAACATATGCACTGCGATAACTAAACACCATGATAAGTTTTTGACCCGTGGGGGGGGGGGGGGATTTGCTGAAACATACCCTGATAAGTTTTGTGTAAATAGCATGATATTTTAAGCACTACGGGCTTGATAGGTTACCTAGAATCACCATGATAACTTTTTGTCCCGGGAAAAAGTTGTTCAAAACATCCCCAATAATTTTTGTCTAAATAACATGATAATATAAGCACCGCATAACCGATAACTTGCAATATAAACATGATGGTAATTTTTTTACCAAAGGAAAATAAGTTGTTTAAAACATACACTCGCCTCGCGCGTGGGCCTCTTGGATAAACACAACACATGGCGTGCCAAAGGAAAGTCACATAATGTTTAGTGTCATGAGGGGCACACGTGCTATAGGCGTGATAAGTTATGCAAAAACATCGTGATAATTTTTGACCTATGAAAAAAGCTCTACCGAAACACACCCAGGTTTTTAGGTGCAAGTACCATGATAATATACGAACTGTAGACCCGGTAACTCATGTACAATCCCCCATGATAACTTTGACCGGGGGGAGGTTGATGTACATATACCCAGATAACTTATGTGTAAGTACCACGGTATTTTACACATCGAAGACCTTATAACTTGTGTACAAAACACAGTGGTAACTTTGAAGGGGTGTAGTTGTTGAAGCATAGTACCTGGTACATTCTATGTAAATAGCACGGTAAGTTACGCAACAGAGGCTTGATAACTTGCCTACGAATACCATGGTAACTTTGTCCTGAGGAGAAACCATGTGGTAAACGTGAAGAAGTGACAGTTTTCTCGAGGGTGAGTGCGCGAGATGTGCGGGAGAAGCAGGTTTCTCGGGCGAGCCTGCAGGGTCGTTTGGGAGGAGGCGAGGTCAAAGGACGAGGGATCGTATGGTACTTTAAAATGAAAGAAGTAGAGGTGTGGCAGTTTTGCTTATATGGCACACGTGTGCCAAATATCACAGTCCTTTTGTTTTATCTGTAGACTGTAAGAGCATCTACAACCGGACCCCCCTTATCTGCCCCAAACGCCCGGGCGGGTTGCTCGGTCACTGACCGGATACGAAATTGCCAGCCAACCGCGGCATGCAAATCCGGCCCAAACACCCGTACTGACCAGCACTCCCCATACGAAAGCGCCCGCCACGTAGGACTGACAGCAAAGACGTGCGTCAATTTGCCCATATCTACCCCCTCCCCCCCAATCCTCGCCCGACCAGCCCTCTCCTCTTCTCTTTTGGCCTTGTCCGCACAGCCGTCACCGGAGTTCCGCCATCATCATTGCTCCACCGTCATTCCCAACCAGGGTTTTGCCACCGGAGGCCCCAACCCACACCGCCGCCGACCGTGCTGCTACCAGTCAAGGTCACCGCCACCATACGCCGCCTCAGTACGTCCCACTCACCCGTATATACACCTCACGCTCTACGTATGAAATGTTCAAGCCAGTTTTTTTTTGTCATTACTTTCAGGTCACCGCAAACGTAGAGGGTCTGGATTAGACAATTCCGGTTGTAGATGCACTAAGGAATCCAAGGATGATTGAGTCATGACTACACGAGCTAGATGATGTGATGGCGGGGGACTTGAATTAGCCCGGGCCTGTGACGATGGCGACGGTCCATATGATGCTTTGGGTCTTGGGAGTATCCAGGGCATACAGAACCATCGCGGAAACATAGGCCAAAAATGTGGAGAGAACGAAACTACAACTGCACGAAAGCACGGGGAAGGGGGAACGAAAAGGTCACCACGATCTTTTACATGTACTAGCACTGAGCGGCGAGCAGGCGGAGCAGCCACCACTCGTACACAGAGTCACACACCCACTTGATCAGGGCGAGAGTGGAGAAACGTCAACCCCGTCCCCATCCGGCTGCTTGACTCCCGCCCGTTGCCCGCTTGCCCCCCGAACAGCGCCGCCGGCGGTCGAGCATGGCGACGAGCGTGACGGGATCGCCGGTTCCTTCTCCACGGGAGGTACTGTACGCGGTCGCGGCCGCGGCCATCGCGTGGTGCGCCGTGCGGGCGCTGGAGTGGGCGTGGTGGAGGCCCCGCCGCCTGGACCGGGCGCTGCGGTCGCAGGGCCTCCGCGGCACGGCGTACCGGCCGGTGGCCGGCGACGTGCAGCTGAGCCAGCGGCTCAACAAGGAGGCGAGGTCCCGGACCATGCCGCAGGGCTGCCACGACGTCGTGCCGCGGGCGATGCCGCTCCTCCACCAGGCCGCCAAGGAGCACGGTACGTGCTTCTTTACCTTCGAAACTTCTCTGGTCTCGTCACACGCTCGTCTTTGACTGGATTCATTTTGTTTGGGGTGCACGATGGTATTTAAGAGTTCAACTCAACTGTACTGCAAGCTCGCGTAACCGAATTAGAACAGCCAGAATTGCAGAGTACCTGGACATGCACGTGTAGATGATGTTTCTCTAAACACTTTTATATCTTATTAGCATTTTCTAGGTTCATATGAATTTGTTATGAATTTTTAAAGTAATGGTCTAACTACTTTCACCAAACAAAAGGGCATTCTTGCGACCTAAAATGCTTTTTAGAGGCAAATTTGAGCATAGTGAAAAATTAGAGGTAAATTTAAGAGTGGATGCAAATTAAGCGCAAAAATGTAATTGTCTCAACTTTTTACACTGCACGAACATTTTGAAATGTGTGGTTAATATTTTTGAAGTTTTAAATAAAGTACAACTTGAAACACACACACACACACACACACACACACACACACACACACATATATATATATATATATATATATATATACATATACATATATCCAAAATTTAGGAAAAAAACTAAAAAAACCAAAACAAAAATAAAGTAATTTTTTCTCATGTGTGTCACATATACGAGGAGAGCAACCAACGCTAGTTTCCTTCTAGAGTACTTCGGCTGGAGCACCCCTATTTGAATTTTCTTTTTGAACAAATAGTACCCCTATTTGATGCACTGAGGTTGGGGCACATCTATTTCCCGCTAGTGGCAAGCACTTCTGAGTCTCACTCTCTAACGCTGTAACTGGGTCAGCCCAGTAAAACTGAAGCCACCTCATCGGCAAGCTATGTACTTCGTATCATGGAATCCAAACTCTTAGTTTTCAAACTAAATTATTATCTCTTTGAAGAACAATATTAGTTACAACTATTCATTACACGATACCATGACACTTATGTGTGGAACAAATGAGATAGTTTAATGTTCATGTATTTGTAAACAAAGATGTTCACGCATATAAGACAAATGCTCATGTACTTCTATAAAATGTATTGTGCACGAAAACAAGTGTTCATGTGTTGTAGAAAATGTTCACATATACAAAATTAATTTTTTTTCATGTTGAAAAGTAAAACGGCCACGTGTTAAAAAAAGTGTTCATGTAGCTTGTAAACAATAAAGTGAATTTGAAAAAGTTTGTTGTGTGTTTAAGAAAGAAAAAAATAAAATGCATATAAATATGCAAGGTAAACGATAAATAAAAATTAGTAAGTAAATGTTCATTATTTGGAAAAAAAATCACACATTTTAAATATGTCAGTGTATTTTTAAAACAAAAAAAATGAAAATAGGAACTTTTTTTGTTCAATGTGTATTTGAAAAATGTAACCAGGAATTTTTTAGCACTTATACATTAGTCTCCTGCACTCAACTAACGGATTGATGTACTCTCATATCCCCACTTAAAAAACAATAATCCTAGACGCACGGAGCAATACGGGCATCTCACCGGCATCTCAGCGCTAATCAATCTCTGCCCCCCCTATTTTCATGAAGGTGGGCCCCGCCTCACTCCTAATCTCCAATAAAAAACTGCCAACCAAGCACAGTCCGTAACTAAAAATGGAATTGTGCATCCTTACAAAAAAAATATGCTAACCAGCTTCCCAGTGGTTGCCCAAATCATTTGACAGGTAAAATGTCCTTCACCTGGCTTGGACCGGTGCCTAGAGTGACCATCACCAAGCCTGAGCTGGTGCGCGAAGTTCTGTCCAACAAGTCCGGCCACTCAGAGAAGCTCAACCTCGGCCGACTCCAGAGGATGCTTCACAACGGCGTGGGTGGCCACGAGGGCGAGAAGTGGGCAAAGCACAGGAGGATCATCAACCCCGCCTTCCATCTGGAAAAGCTCAAGGTGATCTTATCGCTCTGTCTCTGAACTAGCAGACTGGTTCAGGGCTTCAGGCTGTAACAAATTTCGTGTTAAACTTTCAGCGCATGCTGCCGGCTTTCGCCGCGTGTAGCACGGAGCTGGTATGCCGATGGGAAGGTTTAGCCGCAGGGGATGCCCCGTGCGAGGTGGATGTTTGGCCCGAGATGCAGAGCCTGACGGGAGACGTCATCTCCCGCGCCGCGTTCGGCAGCAGCTACCTCGAAGGAAGGAGGATCTTCCAGCTTCAGCGGGAGCAGATCGAGCTCGCCATGTTTGCCATGAGCAAGATGCACATTCCTGGTTACTTGTGTGTTCCCTGTCGATTGCTCGCTCCTTTGAGTCTATACTTCCTAATTTACATTTGCTCCAACAACTGCAGAGTGCAGACTGTACTGATGCATTTTTAATTTCGTGCAGGTTCTTGCCTACCAAAGCCAACCGAAGGATGAGGCAGATCGCCGCGGAGATCGGGAGGATCCTGAAAGGCATCATCGTCAAGAGGGAGAACGCCCTGAGAGCCGGCGAAGCCACGAGCGACGACCTTCTCGGGCTGCTGCTGGAGTCGAACATGGCGCACGGCAGGGGAGATGGCATCACGACCGACGACGTGGTCGGGGAGTGCAAGCTGTTCTACTTTGCTGGCATGGAGACCACGGCGGTGCTGCTCACGTGGACGATGGTCGTGCTCTGCATGCACCCGGAGTGGCAGGACCGTGCTAGGGAGGAGGTCACGCAGGTCTTCTCCGCCGGCACTACTCCAGATTACGATGGCTTAGGGCGCCTGAAAACCGTAAGTAGCAGCACCATCTTCGTCTTACCATGGTGCTAATGCTGCCTGCATCCCGTAAGCTGTGATCGCATTTGCAGGTGACCATGGTGCTTTACGAGGTGCTGCGGTTGTACACGCCGCTGACGGCGCTCCAGCGCAAGACGTGCAAGCCGATGGACCTCGGGGGCGTCAGGTACCCGGCGGGCGTGGTTCTCATGCTGCCGCTGCTGTGCGTCCACCACGACAAGGAGGTCTGGGGCGCGGATGCCGACGAGTTCAGGCCCGAGAGGTTCGCCGAGGGGATCTCCAAGGCGTCGGCGGATGCGCCGGCGTTCTTCCCGTTCGGGTGGGGCCCGCGGACTTGCGTCGGCCAGAGCTTCGCGCTGCTCGAGGCCAAGATGGGGCTCGCCATGATCCTGCGGCGCTTCTCCTTGGAGCTCTCGCCGTCCTACGCGCACGCGCCCTTCCCCGTCGGCATGCTGCAGCCAGAGCACGGCGCGCAAATCAGGCTCAAGAGGCTCCACTGAGATGCATATTACAAAATCGATAGGCTGTTCATTGTCAAAAATAAATCGGATTAGTTAAAACACATCTATATTTCGTCTATATACATCCGTATGTGATAGTCTATTTGAAATCTTTAAAAAGACTTTTATTTAAAAAAACGGAGGGAGTATAACATTGATTTTACACGAAAATTCTTGTGGGTATTTTTTTAATACTTGATTGTGTTATTTAAATGTGCAATAGTTAGGGCACATATAACTGAACTGTGTGGTTTTAACTCGTACTACCACATCTAGGTTTTCGTTTGTTTGAATTATTTAAATCGCTTATCATATGATGTGGTTACTATCTTCGTCCGGGTTTATAGAACCGTTTAGCAACAAAGCCATGCGCTCTCTTATTAGGCCGCTTCCCTCGGTTGTCGTTCTATTTTTTTTTGAGCTACCTTGGTCCAGTGGATTCGGTCGGCCGGCCTATAATCCCGGACGGAGATAGTAACCTGTAACATCTTTTTTTTTTGCAACATCCCCTGTTTTCTGTAGATACAAAGGTCAATCAAAATAGATTTTTTTTGGAAAAAAGATTACCCTGGTCTCTGCATCTGGGCGATGCATGCGGCTATTTTATTGATTATTCACAAAGACCTTACAAAGTAGTATATCAGATGGTCTGAAACCATCATCTTAGCAACATCTGTCGCTACCTCTATCCATATAATGAAAGGGTGCCGATAGTACGAGCCTAATACCAAACAGACATCGCATAAATACCTAACATCTAAATCTAGAGGCCCCAACCAAGCCACATACTGGGTTTGGGGCACAAAACTGATCCGATGCACTCTCATGTATCGTCGCCGTCATCTTCCACCAATCCATTTTCAGAGCAAACTAACGCACCAACCTTGCCAGGCTTCTCTGCCATCGACGCCACCATGACGTCAGACAGCATCCTCCTCCTGCCTGAGTCCATCTCCAAATATCGAACGCCGAGTCTCCACAGCACCACGCCGCCGAGATCCGTCGCCAACATATGTAAGATGAAGCACCGCTCCACCAAAGAAGCCGTCCTCCGGTCCCTCGAGCCAGTGTGCACCTCCGAAAATGACGCCCCCAAGGGGGAAAGGACACCAGAGAGCCGTCATCATCCGACCTACTGGTCTAGAGTTTTCCCCGGAGGTAGGAGAGAGTGGCCTTGAACTTCTCCACGACGATGCCTTCAGGAAGGGAACGACGCAGACAGCGCCGCCCCCGCCGGCCTTGGCAATAGTTGATGGCAGGTTTTCACCCAGATCTATTCGAAGAACCTCCATCTCTCGTGCACGGACCGCCGCCATCCCTGTCGGGATCAGGACGATCCAGGCCGCCGCTGCCAGATCCCAACAACGAGAAGCCCCCATCCAGACCCGCCGGCTGAACCCGGGGAGGCCAAGCCCGCGCCCGCAGGACCAGATCCGCGCTGGATCCGTGCCCGCGCCGCCGCCCCGGAACCAACCCCACGCGCGCAGCCGCCATAGCCTGGTCGTCCGCCCGCATCGCCGTCTGGGCGCCGAGCCGCCCGACTCGTCTGCCCTGCATGAACGCCACTCCTCCGCCATGCCGCCGCATCTCGCGCTGCAGCCATGCGCTGGAAGGAGAGAGAGGCCCCGCCTCCACCGCCGCGCACCGGGCTTTTCCCGGCGGTTCTGACGACGGCGAGAGGAAGGGAGGTCGTAGGAGGCGGCCGCGGGATGTAGGTTAAGGGTTCCCCGACGCCGCCCGCGAGAGCGACGCGCCTCCTACGACCAGGCAGAGAAACAAAAATAAGTTGCATGATCACAAGAGTTTCTATACCTGCAAGCAAAAAGGAATCGTTAAGATAAACGGAATACAACACGCTTTCAACAGGCTGAAAGACAATTTCTATTCTTGTTGCATGCTACTTTTGCCGTATTCTCCTGTAATGGCCGTATGGTTACGCTAATGAAACCAGGAATCTTTTGCTAATGTCAAAATTAATTATTTGTATAATTACAGTACAATTTCGCATGTAATCTCTCTGTTGAACACCTCAGCGTCACGACCGGCGCCATTCATGTCAGGCGCTGCCTAGAGCTAGAACTTGGCATATAGCAGGCGTTGGAAGTCGCTGAGGATCGCGGCCTCCGTACAGATGACGACGTGCACGCTGCCGGCGCCCTGCCCGCCGTCCATCAGGTAGACGAACCCGGCGCGCTCTGCCTCGGCGCGCAGCATCGCCAGCGGCTTCCCCCACCCGAAGTCCGCGTCGTACACCGGCATGCCCAGCCAGCTGATTACCCTCAGCTCCGTCTCCGCCATGCGGCCCGGCGCTGGCTTGCTGTCCGCCTCCGCGGTCAGCTCGAAGTAGTCGATCGCCGAGCGCACCAGCTCGTCGTCCATCCGGCGGACGGCGCCCCTGATGCGGCTGGCCGTGGAGGCGAGGCCATCCGAGGAGGCGACGTCCCGGACCTGGCCCGCGGCGCCCAGCCAGATGATCCCGTTGCCGAAGTAGCCTGCAGGGAGCGGCGGCCTCAGGCTGCGCCGGACGCTGGCCGGGAAGGTGAGGCGGGTCGTGGCTTCCGGCGGCAGCCTGCGCGCGACGCACACGCACCGCCACACGTGGGCGCTCACGGCGCAGAACGTGCTGACGCGCCCACCGTCGCCGCTGATGCACGCACTCTTGAGAGCGGCGACCTGGTCCTTGGAGATGTCGAAAGCCTCGCTGACGACGGGCCCCGCCGACGGCTCGGTGGAGAGGTTCAGCTTGGGGCAGAAGACGGTGAGCGCGTCCGGGTGGACGAAGGGCGGGGAGCGCGCGCGGAGGAGGGTGCGGTCGTGGAACTGGGGCTCTAGCGCCGCCACTGCCGCGTCATCGTCCCGGGAGAAGGCGGACCAAGTCTGGAAGAAGTGGAAGGCGCTGATGGCGTCGGCGGCGACGTGGTGCAGCGCGGTCCCTAGTGCCACCCCGCCGCACTTCAAGAAGCTGACCTGGACGGCGCACATGACGGGAGGCGAGTAATCGTCGACGCGGGGAACAAAGAGCCTCCTTAGCTCCGGCGACGGCTTGAAGGTGCTGAAGTCGTCGACGGCGAGGTCCGAGCGCGCGACGACAAAGAGCACGCCCTGACCGGCGCAGTCTATGACCAACCTGCCGTCACGGCTGCCGACGCCGAGACGGCCGGCCAGGGGGTAGAAGGCCACCAGAGCCTTGGCCATCGCCGCCTTGAGCCTCGCCACGTCAAAGAAGTCGCCGGACTCGGAGCGGTAGAAGTAGACGGTGGGGGTGTGGCCTCTGTTGACGAGCATGAGGTCGAGCGGGGAGAGCCAGAGGCCGTGCCTAGGCGTCTGCTCGCTGGGTGCCACCATGCACGACTCCACCACCTTCACCTCCTGCACCACGGCACCACTTCTCCTTTTCTTTTCCTTTGATAGCACCGCACCCATTTTAATTTCTCCTGCTGATTGAGCTGAGGTGAGGTCGAGCGAAGAGGAGATGTGGAGCTTCTTCCCTTTTGTAGTCTACTAGGAACAGCGCACACAGTCCAGTGATCACTTCCATTAATCAAAGGATTAGCCAGCCCATGGAGTGCAGTATCGAGCTTCAAATTCCTGAAGTTCTTGCAAAGAGAATCCGATGCTCGATCGAAATATTTCTAGAGAAAGGAGCATCGCTTGCTTGCCGGAGAATCAGATGCTCGAATTGAATGCTAGTAATGGAACTAAAGCAGGGGTATCCTCTGCAATTGCAAGAAGAGGGTCCATTGACTATCATGATATATACAAGAAATGCTTATTATTACAGCAATTTTTTTCTGGGAACAAAACGAAATTATATAGCCAATTTGGGCCAGTCAATTTGTTGCCCGTTGATTCTCGCTATGAGATTCGTGCTATGTAATTTTTTTCCTGGGCTGTTCTATGAGCTGGTTTGGGCTATTTGTTTGGGTTAGTCGAATTGCTATTGGACTGAAGCCCATTACCTGTACCTCTCAGCCCCCTTTTTTCCCTTTGTTTTTTTCTTTCTGTTTTCTTTTTGTTTTTGTGTGTTTCTCCTTTTCTTTTTCATTATTAGTTGGTTTTTTGGTAATTTTTATTATATGTTCGGTGAGTATAAATGTATACACACAAATACTATGCAATATGTGCAAAGTTAAATTATTATATGATTGTATTTGCATACTACAAAAGTGTAATTTCAGTGCAAAGTTGTGTGCAAGACTTTTTAATTTTTTTCAATATCTTTATTCTTAAAGAGTAATAATACCTATGGCACAAATTCATTGTTTCTTATACAACTTACTTTATTATTTTAATTTTGATTTAGCTATTATTTTGTTTTATTCCTTCTTTAAGGGTAATATCCATGCCACTAATTCGTTCATTCTTAAAAATAATTATTTTTGTAAAAAAATTCACTATTATTTGCTTATTCTTGCATATTTTTGAAAAAAAACCCGTAACTTTTGTGTATATCATGTGCACATTTTGTCATTGTTTGTTTTAGTTATCTTTTCATTTCCTTTATTCTTAAAGTGCAATACCAATGCCACCAATTCATTCATCCTTAGAAAAACTCATTATTTGGATTTTTAGTTTTTATTTTATTTCTTTCTTCCTAAAGGATAATACTCGCAACTGGGCGATGATGACCTTCTGATCATACCCGGCACGCATGCGAGTGTCCTCGAGGTCGAACCCAACCACCTCGTAGTTGTCCTCACTTAGAAACCGCTCAAACATGGTGATGATGCGGTTCACCGACCATGGCTCGTTGGTGTACACCACTGTGAGGCCGGTGGTGCTGTAGGACCTCATGGTGAACTGTGCGTATGTCTTTACGAATATTTCAACTTGTTTTGACTTTCTGGCCAACTTATTATGGTTGTGTGTGCAACTTTCTAGTACTACATGGTGGAGGATGAGAACAAAGGGGACCACCGCCTCACTGACATGGCTCAAAGCAAAAAAAAAGTGCAACTTCTGCTTATTTCTCAACCAACACTAGCATTGGTTGTTAGGAACTCCTACTATTCCAGAAAAAAAGTGAGCCATCATATCACTTTCTGTGCAACTCTAACTACTGCAGTTGCCAATAAATGTGACTATGAATGAATCAACTTGTGCATACCTTCTCTAGCCAACTTTGTATAACCATGTGTGCAACGTTCCGGTACAACTTCAACATGTGCTAGTTCTATGACCATTTTTAGTATGACTGTGTGCACAATAAACATGCTTGTATTTTGCTGAGGAGAGTGTGGTCACCTCGACCACCCACTTTAATTTCTCCAAGGAGAGAGTGCTGCCTTGACCGTCATCTTGGATCAAGCCCCCGATGACCAACGCCTCTTGCCGACTTGTGGGCCTATGTGCGTCGCCCCGGTCAGATGCCACCTGACGTCCCAAATGCAATGCAGGAGATTGTGTGGCCAGGAGGTCATGCGTTGGACACGCCTGAATTGTGTAGTTGCACGGATTAGAATTTGGAAAAAGAAAAATTACATGGGTTTTGCTTGTCACGTTGATGATCGGATGCTAAGGGAGGTGGACTCTATCACAAGCTCAACATTTTGTGAATGATATCGTAAATTTTGCATAGATGAAACTGGACAATATATTAACGATGGCCATATAATACTTTGGTTGTGAATATAATATAATATGTATAAAGGTTTATCCAAAAAATCAGTATAGGCGAGGGAGCTTTGAGTGGCACCAAATAGAATCAAAGGTACGTAATATTAATTCGGAAATACTAACGCCCACACGTGTGGGCGTTTGCATCTCGTCCACACGCATGGATCAACGTCGGTTTGAGTTTGCACGAATCTTGGCATGTTTTGCCAGAGCTTTTATGCCACGTAGGATTGGGCTGGTGTGTGGCATTCATCCGGTCGCCCACACGTCCGTTTTCACACGCGAAGGTGCTGGTGTGTGGGTGTTTAGCAGTTCACCCACACACCAGTTTTCAACGCACGCAGAGGGGCTGGTGTGTGGGCGTTTATCAGTTCGCCCACACGCCCGTCTCCTCTCCCACACCCAAAGCTATCAGTTGCCATGTCTTTTGCAGGGTACATGGCAACTGCCCTAATATGCTTAAGCAGATAACAACTCTCTCTTTACCCAAACGTGTTATTTTACCATGTCTTTTTGTAGTGCTACATGGCAACTGCCTAGTGTTTAGTAGAGGCAACTCCTAAAGATACCACCGCGCCCACACGCCCGTCTCCTCTCCCACATCCAAAGCTGTCAATTGTCATGTGTTTTTGCAGGGTACCTGGCAACTGCCCCTAGTGTGCTTGTAAGCAGATGGTAACTCTCTCTTTACCCGAACATATTATTTTGCCATGTCTTTTTGTAGTGCTACATGGCAACTGTCTAGTGTTAGTAGGTGACAACTCCTAAGTTTTCAAATCATGGCAACTGTAGTAGACCAGACCACACATGGCAACAGCTGCATCTGGCACTTGACCTGAGATGGCAACTGTAGTTCAGCAACATGGCAACTGCAGTTAAACGAATATGGAAGAGGGTCCGGACCATGGCAACTGCGGGGACGCGTGGTAGCGTGCGGGACCATGAGGTAGGAGGCCTGACGTATGGGCGTGTGGGCGTTATCCATTTTGCCCACACGTAGCGTGTGGGAGGGATCGCGAGGCAAAAAAAGAGGCGTGTAGACATTACTTGTTTTGCCCACACATAGGCGTGTGGGCTGGTTCTCTTAGAGACCACACAAAACGTGTGGCCAAACCTCTTAACACCCACACATGTGGGCGTTATCGGCGTCCTAGTAAATTTTGAAATTTTATAGGGAAATGCGATGGTGTTTTTTTAAAGAAATTACAAAGATAATAAATGAAGGAAGTTACAAAACTGGGCCGTAGAGGAGATCGAGGGAGGCCGAATAAGCCCAAACTGGCTAACTCAAACTAGCTCATTATTGGCAATAAAGAAGGATTTTTTTCAAAAAAAATCCAATAAAAAAGGAATGTCTAAAAAAAAGCAATGAAATAGGAAACCGGCGTTTGCTCCTAAAAAAACGAAACCGACGTTATAACTCCAAATCCAAATCCAAATCAGATCGGAGGCCGGTGGGCCTCCATATATAGGAGTATACGAGATCAATCAATCATCAATCAAAAAGCAAGCAAGAAAAGTCGCCACGAAGGCACCAACGATGAAACCACGAAGCAAAAAAAGCGCGGCTTTGATGGATCCAGCGACGACGATGGCCCGGCCGCGCCAGAAGTCGCGGCAGTCCGGCTCTGGCCTGGCTCGTCCGCGCAAGAAGTCGCGGCAGTCCGGCTCTGCTCGTGTTGGGCAACCGAAACAGAGGGATGCACTCAAGGAGCAGATGTTACCTGCTAGAGGATATGAGTTGCCGGTGACCAAAAACCCGTCGGTGCAGTTCGATGTAGTAGGGCCGACGGGGCATCCTGGCTCCAGCAGCCTGGCAGCGCTCGCCGTCGGGCTCGCGAGGCGCCTTGCCGATGGGAGCGCGGACGACAACCTAGTCTTCTCGCCGCTGTCCATCTACACCGCTCTGGCGCTCCTGGCCGCGGGCGCCCGGGATGCCACACTGGACGAGATCCTCGGCGTGCTCGGCGCACGGTCGCGCAGCGAGCTCGAGAACTTCGTGTCACACATGGCGGCGGACGCACTCCAAGACAGGTCCGCCTCGGGCGGCCCCTGCATAGCATTCGCGTGTGGCATCTGGAGCGACCTGACGCGGCGTCTGAAGCCGGCCTTCCGTGAGGCCGTCGTGGGCACGTACAAGGCCGAGGCCAGCACCGTCGACTTCCGCGGCGCTCCGGAGGCGGCACGGAAGCAGATCAACGCGTGGGCGGCTCAGGTGACGAGGAACCTCATCGACTCGGTCCTCCCGGCGGGGTCGATAAGCCGGGCGACCCAGGTCGTGCTCGGCAACGCCATGTACTTCAAGGGCAAGTGGCAGGACCAGCCGTTCGACAAGAGGTACACCGCACACAAGCCCTTCCACCGGCTCGACCACAGCCAGGTCGACGTGCCCTTCATGCAGAGCTGGAAGTCACAGTTCGTCGCCGTGCACGACGGGTTCAAGGTACTCATGCTCCAGTACAAGATGGCGGCGCCAAATTACCAGGAACAGGCGCCCTCTAACTCTGATCGTCGCGGGTATACGCAGTTCTCGATGTGCATCTTCCTCCCGGACGCCCACGATGGCCTGCTGGGGCTTCTGGACACGATAGCGTCCCGGCATGGGTTCCTGCAGGACCACCTGCCGCGGCAGCGGATCGCCCTCGGCGAGTTTCGGGTGCCAAAGTTCAAGCTGTCCTTCCACAGCAGCGTCGTCGCCATCCTCAAGAAGCTGGGGCTCGCGCTGCCATTCTGCCTGGAAGGCGACCTATCTGACATGGTGGAGGACGACGGCTCTGGCTTGCCGATTGTAGTGGAGGATGTCATCCACAAGGCCGTCGTCGAGGTAAATGAGGAAGGTACTGAAGCCGCCGCCGCTACTATGGTCAGGAAGGGTATTGGATGCGCACCAAGGGGGAGGAGGCCGCCGCCTCCAGAAGTGGATTTCATTGCCGATCATCCGTTTGCTTACTACATGGTGGAGGAGGCGACCGGCGCAGTTGTCTTTGCGGGGCATGTCCTCGACCCCTCCAAGGAGTAATAAATAGCTAGCTGTTGGGTTCAACGAATACATTCTATTTTCCTAATTTTGATTTCAGAACTGCTTTTTATACGAGCGCTACTTGTGCTATGATGAATTTATACGGATGAATATTTATCACCTCATGAAAATCTGCTTTGTGCTTTCTTGAAGTGTAATTGTTCGTGTGAGTTTTATTGGTTTGTTAAGCTGTTTAGCAACTAGTAATATTTTAGCTGAAATTACCATAGTTTCAGTTTTCTTTAGCTCTGTCCTCCTACAGATTTATGGTTCCTGTCCAGAGTCCAGATGCAGAATTTTTCGTGCGTAGCCGTAGCTGACTTGTGAGATTAACCAAAACAAAGAACTGCTCATAGAAACCTGCAAACGATCCTGGAAAATAGCAATGAGATGTGCAGTTTTTGTTTAGCCACTTCACATTTTATATTTTCAGTAGGCGGCTCGTGATTGTATTATTACTTGGTTGAGAGCAATTTTTCGCGTGAGATCCGGATTGTTTAGTAGAGTAATTACTTCCGCCTTTTTTTGGCGTAAATATTTTTTTTGCTTGAAGTGTGAGATCAGTTATGCAAGTGAGTTATAGTTCAACGATTTTGTCAGAACTGACGCCTGCAGGGGCAGCATGTGTGTCGTTAGAGTTTTCACCTGCTCATTTTTGTGAAGGTTCAGTCATTGATGTGTACGGATGTTTTTGTTGAGGTAGCACTGGGAGGGGGCCGTGTTCTTCTCCCAGGAATGTTTATGTTTCTTACACTTATTTTACGCTCGAGGCAATTACTGTTGTTTTCGTATGTGAGTGCACACAGATCATTTTTTTTTCTGCAGCTACTCGAACACAAAACCTTTTTTTTTCATTTTCATCTTTTGAGGCTGAAGATGAATGCAAGCTAATGACCATAAGCCTGAAACTCTAATTCCTGTTGAGACAAGCTACAGGCTTTTATGAATTGGTCAGGTCTGAAATTTTTAGTTGGGTAGACATAGCTATCTTCAGTTTTTTTTTCATCTTTCTTTCTTCGGTAGGTCTAAGCCGTTGTCTTTTTCGATCTTTCTTAAGTCTATATTAACTCAGTCTTTAAGTTTGCACCATTCTTCAGTCTATCAATCCTCAGAGTTTAGTTATCTATCAGTCTTTAGACCTTCAGTTTTATTTTCCTCTATGTTCTCACTCTGTGTTTTTCTTTGTTCCTCGGTCTACCAATTTTATTAAATTCTCTTCATTTATTTAGTTCATCATCAGTCAATCAAAAGTAATGTTTGTCCGTTTTACCTTGTGTTGACTTTCTTACCAACTTAGTATGGTTGTGTGTGCAACTTTATAGTACTACATGGTGGAGAATGAGAACAGAGGGGCGTGCAACACCACCACCTCGCTGGCTCAAAGGCAAAAAAAAATTATGCAACTTCTGCTTATTTCTCAGCCAACACTAGCAGTGGTTGTTTGAAACTCCTACTACTATTCCATACAAATACAACAAAAAGAGTGGGCCATCATACCACTCTCTGTGCAACTCTAACTACTGCAGTTGCCAACAAATGTGACTACGAATGAATCAGCTTGTGCATACCTTCTCTTGCCAACTTTGTATAACCATGGGTGGTGCATCTTTCCGGTACAACTTCAACATGTGCTAAATTATACGACCAACTTATTATGACTATGTGCACAATAAACATGCTTGTATGTCGCTGAGGAGAGTGTTGTCGCCTCGACCACCCACTTCAATTTCGCCAAGAGAGTACCACCTCGACTGTCAGTTTGGATTTTGCCGGGAAAGAGAGCGGCTGCTTCCAACTTCGTTTGGATTTCGCTGAAGCGAGCATCACCTCCATTGCCCGTGGATGGAGGGAGAGAAAAGAGGACGACCTCCGCGACATAAATATATTGGTGGAAACATATAGTGAGATTTGCTAACGAACATGTTGATGCTGCAAGGACCATATTTCATTATCCCTTCTCGGACTGAATCGTGGCTGGTGCATCCACCTCCCGCATCGAATGCTCATAGGACCACATGTGCCATCATAAACCTCTTTTTCTTTTAGTTATGTTTAATCAAGGTAGTAAAAAAATAGAGGGGAGGAAAACACGGCGGGGTACAATGTTCATATGATTGTGAGCAAATATGATTGCTTGGCTGGATTGACGCCGCCGCCACCATCTTTCACGATGCCTCCACCAAATCTGCCAAGCGCTGACATCTATCGAGTTGTGAAACCCTCGCCCTGAAATATACTGTTATATCGTAGTTGTCACTTTTAAAGGTTACATTGACCTTATCCATGCTACCTAATCGTCTGTTTGTTTCATGTACATGCATTGCCACCGGTAGCAACGCACGGGTATTTTCCTAGTTGATGCAAAGATACGTAATAATTTTTTATTTAATTGGGAAATGTGAAGATATTTTTTAAAGAAATTGCAAAGATAATAAATGAAAGAAGTTAGGAAACTGGGCCGTAGAGGAGATCGAGGGAGGCCGAATTAGCCCAAACTGGCTAACTCAAACTAATTTCACCTAAAAAAAGGCTAACTCAAACTAACCCTTTATTAGCAATAAAAAGGGCCCCTAGAAAAGAGCAATAAAAAAGGAAACCCTAAAAAGAAGGACGCCGATAACTGCCACACGTGTGGCACAATGAACATCCGCCCACACGACCCTGTGTGGCATACCCAACAGGCAGCTCACACGATTGTGTGTGGGCGAATATTAAACTGCCCACACGTGTGGCAGGAGAAGCATCCTACCACACGACTCGTTCGGTACGAGGGGATCGATCCCCCGCAGAAATTTGTTCGGCAGGGGGAACCCATAGCCCGCACGCCTCCATCACACCAGGCCCTTTCCCTTATGACAAAAAGGAACAAAAATCCCACTGACAACGAATTAAATGAAAAGGCCCAGATTTTTTTGTGACAAATAAAAGCTCAGGTTTTGCCCAGCTACTAAAGAAATGCCATCAACTTTGAAAATAGCAGAAAAATTGTCATTCGAGTTTGACCAAAATATTTGCCATTATATTGTTTTTAACAAATCATAAAGGTTTATAAACACATATTTAATACCCCCAATGAAATATGGCAAATCTGCCATGACAAAAAAAATCAATATTGCCATGTGAAAAAAACACAAATAGTTGAAAAATTCGTGTGAACAGAAACAAAAAATTGACAGGACAATAAAAGGTAAAAATTAAAATGGCATTTTAAATTAAAATTGCCATAAATTTTTAATTAGAATTACCTTTTTTGAAGGAGGATTTTGTGGTGTGTGAGAAAAAACACCAAAATATGAAAATCAAGTACGAACAAAGAGATTTGCCATGGCAAATTCGTACCAAGAATTGCCGCATGTTTGAATGATACATTTGCCGTCTGTGAAAAAACACAAAAAGTTAGAAATCAAGTATGAACAAAGACAAATACCATGGCAGATTCATATCAAAACTTGCCATGGCGAAATTCACGTAAACTAAAACTTGCCATGATTTTAAAACTAAATTTGCCATGAACCAAATAAACTAAATTTGACATGATCAAATAAAATCAGTTTGCCATGGTCAATAAACTAAATTTTCCCTGGTCAATAAACTAAATTTGCCATTATCAACAAACTAAATTTGCCGTATTTAAGTAAGAAACAAAAGCATAAAGATTGTGGTGGGCGTATTAAAAAAACCTAAATTTGCCATGGCAAATAAACATGACATTTTTGCCTTGGCAAACTTTGAAAAATAGGTCATAGGAACATTTTCTAAAGTTGTTATATGATCAAATCCAGAAAAATTGGCATGCTATGTACGCATATTAAGTTGACATGGCAAGTTTGCCATGTTTTTGAATGCCTATAACTTTGACATGTTTTTGAACATCTATAGCTTTGACATGTTTTGAACCAATAAACTAAAATTTGCCTTGGCATGGCAGATTTGTATCAAGAATTGTCGTGTTTTGGTATGATGAATTTGCCGTGTGTGTAAAAAACACAAAAAAGTTGAAAATCTAAAAATATGAACAAGAAATTTGTAAACTAAATTTGCCACAACAGGTTCGTACCAAAACTTGCCATGGCACATTCGTATCAAGAATTGCCTTGTGTTTGAATGATGAATTTGCCGTGTGTGTGAAAGAAACACAAAAAGTTGACAATCAAGTATGAACAAGAAAAAATGCCATGGCAGATTCGTATCAAGACTTACCATGGCAAAAATCACGTAAACTAAATTTGCCATGATTTGAAAACTAAATTTGCCATGACTAGTAAACTAAATTTACCATTGACCAAATAAACTAAATTTGACATGATCAAATAAAATCAGATTACCGTGATCAATAAACTAAATTTGCCATGACAATAAACTAAATTCACCATTATCAACAAACTAAATTTGCCGTGGTTAAGTAAGAAACATAAGCATAAAAGATCATCGTGGGCCTTGGCCAATAAACATGACATTTTTGCCATGGCAAACGTTGAAAAATAGGTCATAGGAACAATTTCTAAACTTGCTATGTGATCAAGTGTAGAAATGGGCATGCTATGTATACATAGTGCAACAACTTTTAAAAAATAAGCATGGCAAGAACATGAAAAAAGAATTGCCATGAATAGTTTACAGCTAACAGGAAAACCTACTTGCAATTGCCATAACAGAAACATAGCTAAAAGAAGTTTGTACTAATTGAACACAAACTTAAGTAGTCAATTCAAATTTGCCATGGGTAGTACTACTCGCACGACAATTAGAAAATAGAATACAAAAGAATGTGCCATCGTCAATTTGCCATCTAAACATTTATAAATTTGGCATGGTCAGTAGAAAATAATTTGCCATGGTCAGTAGAGTAGAAGCGACCGTCAATGCAATAAATTTGCCATGGCAAATACAATAAAGTTCACCATGGTCAATGTAATAAAAATGCCATGTTTCGTAAGGTAATTCGCCATGCTAAAGGCAATAAAATTGCCATGTCAATGCATATTCCACAATGTGTAGCATTTCAGTTTTCACTGAAAAAAAGAGGCACTGAAAAACTACAAATGAATTTGGCATGGTCATTTTGCCGTCTGACCATTTGTGAATTTCTCATGGCCAGTGAAAAATAATTTGCCATGGTCAGTACGAATAAAAGTGCCAAAAAAACAGTAGAGCTAGACATCATCTGAGCTTAACGATTGTAGCCATGGGAATTGACGAACAACATCTAAGCTTAATCATGGTTGCCACTCATACAAATCTTTTGTTGTGGGAGTAATTTCAAAAGGATAGTTATGATGAAACATGGCAAAAATGACATAAAAAGTAACCATGGCTCAGTCGATGTAAGTTGCCACACAACATATGATAGAATTTGCCATGTTTGTGAGTCAGAGGACCTAGACATCTAGAAAGTGTGATTTATCAGAAAATGCCATGCTACTGCTCTACCACACACCCAAGGGTTGACTAACACAAAACAGTACGCTACCATACTCTCCCTAGAGCCAGACCCGCAACCTCTGTCAGTCACCGGAAACAATTGACGGATGAAATATGGAACTCACTCACCTAGCAGCCCACCACTTATACGCCGCCGTGGAGCTGCACTAGATCTGTTTCGTCGCGCTGGTCGGAGCAGGAAAGGCATCGAGCGCGGGAGGCAGGAGCACCGACCTGCCACCACGACGCTCGCGCCAGGCGTGTTGCAGGTCTCCATCGACAGGCTGCTGTGCCTAACGCTGGCGAGCCAGGATCCCTGCTCCTCACGTCGACGACGCGAGCGACCGACAACAGGAGTGCTGACTGTTGAGTAGGAATCCAATGATGGACGGGTGAGGGTGGCGTTGCTTCAAGGCGGGCGAGCAGAGGTCGATGAGTACCTAGAGACACAGGCGAGGCGCGCGAGCTGCAGTTCCATGGCCATCGGATCCGGCGAGTGATGCAGATTGGCGGAGCTTCAGATGAGAGGTCGCCATGGGAAGCAGGCTGGGGCACCACGCATATCCCCATCATCAACGGCGGCCAGCTGGTCCCCGGCCTCCCCCACCAACCTCGGTGACATGGAGGTGGACGGGGAGGTGCCGACTCCCGCCCTGACGCGGCGCGCGCCCGACCAGCGCTCCAGCTCAACGGTTGGAGACCTCGTGGCGCAGCCTCTACTCCCTGATGCTGTCGTCTCTGGACCCTAACATCCGAACCGAGGCTCTTTCGTCTTGCTTTGTTTTTGGATCGGCAAGTACCCCTTGGAATCCTTCAAGATCGTCAAGTGAACGACTACCACACCGGAACGCCAACTACATGGATATGCCAGGTTCCTCTCCGAACGTGTACGAATATGCCCGGTGATGCGACAAGTACCTCTACCGACGACCCCGAACATCTACGAAAACGTGTACCACTACCGTCGCCGAAGACCCGTGTAACGGAACCGTCAAGTTCGACTACCTTCGTGTGTACCACTACTTCCCTCGACGATTTTGGACCGCCCCGAAATGCACGCTTCGAAGGTATAACCCCGAGACGACGCCCGTGAATGAATGCATGTGTGATGTATGAGATGTCGTATTTGCACCGTGTCCGAGTTGTCCCTGCACGTTCCTCCTTGTTTGCCATGCCGTCGACCCGTGGGAACCCGGTAACCGGGATCACCCCACCATCCTTGCATGACTCGCTCCACACACTTGTTCTTTTGCACCGGTATCTCAATGAGTTGTCAGATCATCGGAATGTTGCCGTGGCACCATTTCCGTTGTCGTTGCCATGGCACCCCTTTCGTTCTGCCACGGTGACAAATCCTTCATATCATGCTCATGCCAACATTTTCATAAAATTTCATAAAACTTGCATATGTCATCCGCATCATGATAACAACATTTCAAATGCTTAAAATTGTTGCTTGCATTAAAATTGCTAAATGACATATGGGGATTTTCTGGAATTGTTGTTTGTTATTTCCGGCCTCATTTAAACTTGCCTAAATAGTTAGTTTATGATGCTTCACCTCTTGCCATGTTTAACAACAATTAATATTGTTGGGTACATAAACGGGAGAGAACTAAATAATTGAATATGGTGTTTTGTCAATATGCAACTTGTTGCATATTGAGCTCCACTTAATTAGTATTGTTTGTTGAACTTTGCCATGCCATGCCTCTTTAAACCGGACATGCATCATGCTTGATTGTGCATCATGCCATGTTTATGTGATGGTTGTTTACCATGTTGTTTGCTTCTTTCCAGTTGTGCTTCTTCTTGATAGTTCCGGTCACGTTGCGATTGTGAGGACCCGTTCGACTACGTTAGTTCGTCTACTTCATGGATTTGGTCTTCTTCCTAGCGGGATTTCAGGCAAGATGACCGTCACCTTGGATCTCACTACTATCTTTGCTATGCTAGTTGTCTCGATGCTATCGCTATGTCGCGCTACCTACCACTTGTTTATCGAGCCTCCCAAATTGCCATGATAGCCTCTAACCTTTTCACCCTTCCTAGCAAACCGTTGTTTGGCTATGTTACCACTTGTTTATTGTTCCATGCTATATTATATTCTGTTTTGGACATTGTTGGGCTTTATTATACACTTTTATATTATTTTTGGGACTAACCTATTAATCGGAGGCCCAGCCCAGAATTGTTGTTTTTTGCCTATTTCAGAGTTTCGCAAAAAAGAATATCAAACGGAGTCCAAACGGAATCCAGAGTCTTAGAGTCTACGCAAAGCAATGAACGAGGAAGGCACGAGGTAGGGGGGCGCGCCTACCCCCCCCCCCCCAGGCGCGCCCTCCACCCTCGTGGGCCCCTTGTTGCTCCACCGACGTACTTCTTCCTCCTATATATACCTACGTACCCCCAAACTACCAGATACAAAGCCAAAAACCTAATTCCGCCGCCGCAGCCTTATGTACCCGTGAGATCCCTTCTTGGGGCCTTTTCCGGAGCTCCGCCGGAGGGGGCATCGATCACGGAGGGCTTCTACATCAACACCATAGCCTCTCCGATGATGTGTGAGTAGTTTACCTCAGACCTTCGGGTCCATAGTTATTAGCTAGATGGCTTCTTCTTTCTTTTTGGATCTCAATACAATGTCCCCCCTCTCTTGTGGAGATCTATTCGATGTAATCTTCTTTTTGCGGTGTGTTTGTTGAGACCGATGAATTGTGGGTTTATGATCAAGTTTATCTATGAACAATATTTGAATCTTCTCTGAATTCTTTTATGTATGATTGGTTATCTTTGCAAGTCTCTTCGAATTATCAGTTTGGTTTGGCCTACTAGATTGATCTTTCTTGCAATGGGAGAAGTGCTTAGCTTTGGGTTCAATCTTGCGGTGTCCTTTCCCAGTGACAGTAGGGGCAGCAAGGCACGTATTGTATTGTTGCCATCGAGGATAACAAGATGGGGTTTATATCATATTGCATGAATTTATCCCTCTACATCATGTCATCTTACTTAAAGCGTTACTCTGTTCTTATGAACTTAATACTCTAGATGCATGCTGGATAGCGGTCGATGTGTGGAGTAATAGTAGTAGATGCAGGCAGGAGTCGGTCTACTTGTCTCGGACGTGATGCCTATATACATGATCATACCTAGATATTCTCATAACCATGCTCAATTCTGTCAATTGCTCAACAGTAATTTGTTCACCCACCGTAATACGTATGCTCTCGAGAGAAGCCTCTAGTGAAACCTATGGCCCCCGGGTCTATTTTCCATCATATTTAATCTCCCGACAACAAGTTATTTCTAGTGTCGTCTTTATTTTACTTTCTTTACTTTGCATCTTTATCATAAAAATACCAAAAATATTATCATATCATATCTATCAGATCTCACTCTCGTAAGTGACCGTGAAGGGATTGACAACCCCTTTATTGCGTTGGTTGCGAGGATTTATTTGTTTGTGTAGGTGCAAGGGACTCGTGCGTGGCCTCCTACTGGATTGATACCTTGGTTCTCAAAAACTGAGGGAAATACTTACGCTACTTTGCTGCATCACCCTTTCCTCTTCATGGGAAAACCAACGCAGTGCTCAAGAGGTAGCAAGAAGGATTTCTGGCGCCGTTGCCGGGGAGGCTTACGCAAAGTCAAGTCAAGATTTGACTTCCAGCAACTAGCCATTTCTGGCGCCGTTGCTGGGGAGTCTATGCAAAAGTCAACATACCAAGTACCCATCACAAACCCTTATCTCCCGCATTACATTATTTGCCATTTGCCTCTCGTTTTCCTCTCCCCCACTTCACCCTTGCCGTTTTATTCGCCCTCTTTTTTTCGTTCGCTTTTTTTCTCGCTCGCTTCTTGTTTGCTCGTGTGTTGGATTGCTTGCTTGTCTCAATGGCCCTACCTAGATTTGGCGATCTTCACCTTAAAAGGTTAGAAGAGATGAAAGCAACGTCAGGAGTTTTATGGTCTTACAATTTGAACATAATAATTTCTCTAGAAACGAGCTTAAGGAACAAAAAAGATTTATGAGTTATATGAATAAAGAGCTCAAAGATATGTCCAAAGAATTTGATGGTTTGAAATCTCAGATTGCTCATCTTGAAAAGTTAATAGCTGAAGTTTCGGACAAGCAGGCCACCTTAGTTAATAAGATGGCCGCTAAGCCGGATTTTTTTTGGAAAATAAAGATGAAGATCTAAAAGTTATTGATGTGTCCCCAATTAAATCTTTGTTTTGCAATATGAATCTTGATAATGATGGGACTGAATATGATCCACCTTTACCTAGAAGGCGTTCCAAAAATTCAGAGTTTTTAGATCTTGGTGCTAAAATTGATAAAAGTGAGATTGAAGAAGTTAAAACTCTAGATCTCAATGAACCCACTATTTTGGATTTCAAGGAGTTTAATTATGATAATTGCTCTTTGATAGATTGTATTTCCTTGTTGCAATCTGTGCTAAATTCTCCACATGCTTATAGTCAACATAAAGCTTTTACTAAACATATCGTTGATGCTTTGATGCAATCTTATGAAGAAAAACTTGAGTTGGAAGTTTCTATCCCTAGAAAACTTTATGATGAGTGGGAACCTACTATTAAAATTAAAATTAAAGATCATGAATGCTATGCTTTGTGTGATTTGGGTGCTAGTGTTTCCACGATTCCAAAAACTTTGTGCGATTTGCTAGGTTTCCGTGATTTCGATGATTGCTCTTTAAACTTGCACCTTGCGGATTCCACCATTAAGAAACCTATGGGAAGAATTAATGATGTTCTTATTGTTGCAAATAGGAAATATGTGCACGTAGATTTTATTGTTCTTGATATAGATTGCAATCCTTCATGTCCTATTATTCTTGGTAGACCTTCCCTTAGAACGATCGGTGCAATTATTGATATGAAGGAAGACAATATTAGATTCCAATTTCCGTTAAGGAAAGGCATGAAACACTTCCCTAGAAAGAAAACAAAATTACCATATGAATCTATCATGAGAGCCACCTATGGATTGCCTACCAAAGATGGCAATACCTAGATCTATCCTCGCTATTATGCCTAGCTAGGGGCGTTAAACGATAGCGCTTGTTGGGAGGCAACCCAATTTTATTTTTAGTTCTTTTTGCTTTTTGCTTCTGTTTAGGAATAATTTTTTTGTTCTAGCCTCTGGTTAGATGTGTTTTTATGTTTTAATTAGTGTTTGTGCCAAGTTTAACCTATAGGATCTTCTTGGATGATAGTTATTTGATCTTGCTGAAAATTCCAGAAACTTTCTGTTCACGAAAATAATTGTTAAAAATCACCAGAACGTGATAAAATATTGATTCCAATTGCTGCTGATCAATAAGAAAATTGTCTAGGTCTTCCTATTTTGGCTGAATCTTTGGAGTTCCAGAAGTTTGCGTTAGTTACAGATTACTACAGACTGTTCTGTTTTTCGTGTGTTGTTTGCTTATTTTGATGAATCTATGGCTAGTAAAATAGTTTATAAACCGTAGAGAAGTTGGAATACATTAGGTTTAACACCAATATAAATAAATAATGAGTTCATTACAGTACCTTAAAGTGGTGTTTTGTTTTCTTTCGCTAACGGAGCTCACGAGATTTTCTATTAAGTTTTGTGTGTTGTGAAGTTTTCAAGTTTTGGGTAAAAGATTTGATGGATTATAGAACAAGGAGTGGCAAGAGCCTAAGCTTGGGGATGCCCATGGCACCCCAAGATAATCTAAGGACACCAAAAAGCCAAAGCTTGGGGATGCCCCAGAAGGCATCCCCTCTTTCGTCTACTTCCATCGGTAACTTTACTTGGAGCTATATTTTTATTCACCACATGATATATGTTTTGCTTGGAGCGTCTTGTATTATTTGAGTCTTTGCTTTTTAGTTTACCACAATCATCTTTGCTGGACACACCTTTTGAGAGAGACACACATGATTCGGAAATTATTAGAATACTCTATGTGCGTCACTTATATCTTTTGAGCTATATAGTTTTTGCTCTAGTGCTTCACTTATATCTTTTAGAGCACGGTGGTGGTTTTGTTTTATAGAAACTATTATTCTCTCATACTTCACTTATATTATTTTGAGAGTCTTAAACAGCATGGTAATTTGCTTAGATAATCCTAATATGCTAGGTATTCAAGACTAGTAAAAAACTTTCTTATGAGTGTGCTGAATACTAAGAGAAGTTTGATGCTTGATGATTGTTTTGAGATATGGAGGTAGTGATATTAAAGTTGTGCTAGTTGAGTAGTTGTGAATTTGAGAAATACTTGTGTTGAAGTTTGCAAGTCCCGTAGCATGCACGTATGGTAAACGTTATGTAACAAATTTGAAACATGAGGTGTTCTTTGATTGTCCTCCTTATGAGGGGCGGTCGGGGACGAGCGATGGTCTTTTCCTACCAATCTATCCCCCTAGGAGCATGCGCGTAGTGCTTGGTTTTTGATGACTTGTAGATTTTTGCAATAAGTATGTGAGTTCTTTATGACTAATGTTGAGTCCATGGATTATACGCACTCTTACCCTTCCATCATTACTAGCCTCTTCGGTACTGTGCATTGCCCTTTCTCACATTGAGAGTTGGTGCGAACTTCTCCAGTGCATCCAAACCCCGTGATATGAAACGCTCTTTCACACATAAACCTTCTTATATCTTCCTCAAAACAGCCACCATACCTACCTATTATGGCATTTCCATAGCCATTCTGAGATATATTGCCATGCAACTTTCCACCGTTCCGTTTATTATGACACGCTCATCATTGTCATATTGCTTTGCATGATCATGTAGTTGACATAGTATTTGTGGCAAAGCCGCCGTTCATAATTATTCATACATGTCACTCTTGATTCATTGTTATCCTGGTATACCGCCGGAGGCATGCATATAGAGTCATACTTTGTTCTAGTATCGGGTTGTAATCATTGAGTTGTAAATGAATAGAAGTGTGATGATCATCATTCATAGAGCATTGTCCCAATAAAAAAAAGGAGAGAAAGGCCAAATAAAAAAGGAAGGCCCCCAAAAAAAGAGAAAATAAAAAGGGACAATGCTACTATCCTTTTCCATACTTGTGCTTCAAAGTAGCACCATGTTCTTCATGTTAGAGAGTCTCTTGTTTTGTCACTTTCATATACTAGTGGGAATTTTTTATTATAGAACTTGGCTTGTATATTCCAACAATGGGCTTCCTCAAATGCTCTAGGTCTTCGTGAGCAAGCAAGTTGGATGCACACCCACTTAGTTGCATTTTGTTGAGCTTTCATATATTTATAGCTCTAGTGCATCCGTTGCATGGCAATCCCTACTCCTTGCATTAACATCAATCGATGGGCATCTCCATAGCTCATTGATTAGCCTCGTTGATGTGAGACTTTCTCCTTTTTTGTCTTCTCCACATAACCCCCATCATTATATTCTATTCCACCCATAGTGCTATATCCATGGCTCACGCTCATGTATTGCGTGAAGGTTCAAAAAAGTTTGAGATTACTAAAGTATGAAACAATTGCTTGGCTTGTCATCGGGGTTGTGCATGATCAGAGCATTCTTGTGTGACGGAAATGGAGCATGACTAAACTATATGATTTTGTAGGGATGAACTTTCTTTGGCCATGTTATTTTGAGAGGACATAATTGCTTAGTTAGTATGCTTGAAGTATTATTACTTTTATGTCAATATTAAACCTTTATCTTGAATCTTTCGGATCTGAATATTCATACCACAATTAAGAGAATTACATTGAAAACCATGCCAAGTAGCATTCCACATCAAAAATTCTGTTTTTATCATTTACCTATTCGAGGACGAGTAGGAATTAAGCTTGGGGATGCTTGATACTGTTGGGGAACGTAGTAATTTCAAAAAAATTCCTACGCACACGCAAGATCATGGTGATGCATAGCAACGAGAGGGGAGAGTGTTGTCCACGTACCCTCGTAGACCGACAGCGGAAGCGTTATCACAACGCGGTTGATGTAGTCGTACGTCTTCACGATCCGACCGATCAAGTACCGAACGTACGACACCTCCGAGTTCTACACACGTTCAGCTCGATGACGTCCCTCGAACTCCGATCCAGCCGAGTGTTGAGGGAGAGTTTCGTCAGCACGACGGCGTGGTGACGATGATGATGTTCCACCGACGCAGGGCTTCGCCTAAGCTCCGCAACGGTATTATCGAGGTGTAATATGGTGGAGGGGGCACCGCACACGGCTAAGAGATCTCAAGGATCAATTGTTGTGTCTCTGGGGTGCCCCCTGCCCCCGTATATAAAGGAGCAAGGGAGGAGGAGGCCGGCCCTAGGAGGGGCGCACCAAGTGTGGAGTCCTACTAGGACTCCCTAGTCCTAGTAGGATTCCACCTCCCATATGGAATAGGAAAAGAGGAAGGGAAAAGGAGAAGGAAGGAAGGGGGCGCCCCCCTTCCCTAGTCCAATTCGGACCAGACCAAGGGGAGGGGTGCGGCCACCCTTGAGGCCCTTTTCCTTCTTTCCCGTATGGCCCAATAAGGCCCAATACGTATTCCCGTAACTCTCCGGTACTCCGAAAAATACCCGAATCACTCGGAACCTTCCCGAAGTCCGAATATAGTCGTCCAATATATCGATCTTTACGTCTCGACCATTTCGAGACTCCTCGTCATATCCCCGATCTCATCGACAATTGTTCTCTAACTTAAATGAATAACCGTATTGCAATAAACATGATCAAATCATATTCATGCTCAACGCAAACACCAAATAACACTTATTTAGTTTCAACACTAATCCCGAAAGTACAGGGAGTGTGCGATGATGATCATATCAATCTTGGAACTACTTCCAACACACATCGTCACCTCGCCTTTTACTAGTCTCTGTTTATTCTGCAACTCCCGTTTTCGAGTTACTACTCTTTAGCAACTGAACCAGTATCAATTACCGAGGGGTTGCTATAAACACTAGTAAAGTACACATCAATAATCTGTATATCAAATATACCTTTGTTCACTTTTACTAGTCTCTGTTTATTCTGCAACTCCCGTTTCGAGTTACTACTCTTAGCAACTGAACCAGTATCAATTACCGAGGGGTTGCTATAAACACTAGTAAAGTACACATCAATAATCTGTATATCAAATATACCTTTGTTCACTTTGCCATCCTTCTTATCCACCAAATAGTTGGGGTAGTTCCGCTTCCAGTGACCAGTCCCTTTGCAGTAGAAGCACTTAGTCTCAGGCTTAGGACCAGACTTAGGCTTCTTCACTTGAGCAGCAACTTGCTTGCCGTTCTTTTTGAAGTTCCCCTTCTTCCCTTTGCCCTTTTCTTGAAACTAGTGGTCTCATCAACCATCAACACTTGAAGTGGTCTCGTCAACCATCAACACTTGATGTTTTTCTTGATTTCTACCTTCGTCGATTTCAGCATCACGAAGAGCTCGGGAATTACTTTCGTCATCCCTTGCATACCATAGTTCATCACTAAGTTCTACTAAGAGCGATTCTCCTCCATCTTTTTGCTATAGAACTTGTTGGAGATTTCATATCTCTCAACTCGGGTACTTGCTTGAAATATTAACTTCAACTCCTGGAACATCTCATATGGTCCATGACGTTCAAAACGTCTTTGAAGTCCCGATTCTAAGCCGTTAAACATGGTGCACTAAACTATCAAGTAGTCATCATATTGAGCTAGCCAAACGTTCATAACGTCTGCATCTGCTCCTGCAATAGGTCTGTCACCTAGCGGTGCATCAAGGACATAATTTTTCTGTGCAGCAATGAGGATAATCCTCGGATCACGGATCCAATCCGCATCTTTGCTACTAACATCTTTCAACATAATTTTTCTCTAGGAACATATCAAAAATAAACACAGGGAAGCAACAACGCGAGCTTTTGATCTACAACATAATTTGCAAAATACTATCAGGACTAAGTTCATGATAAATTTAAGTTCAATTAATCATATTACTTAAGAACTCCCACTTAGATAGACATCCCTCTAATCATCTAAGTGATTACGTGATCCAAAGCAACTAAACCATGTCCGATTAACACGTGAGATGGAGTAGTTTCAATGGTGAACATCACTATGTTGATCATATCTACTATATGATTCACGCTCGACCTTTCGGTCTCTGTGTTCCGAGGCCATATCTGTATATGCTAGGCTCGTCAAGTTTAACCTGAGTATTCCGCGTGTGCAACTGTTTTGCACCCGTTGTATTTGACCGTAGAGCCTATCACACCCGATTAACACGTGGTGTCTCAGCACGAAGAACTTTTGCAACGGTGCATACTCAGGGAGAACACTTTTATCTTGAAATTTTAGTGAGAGATCATCTTATAATGCTACCGTCAATCAAAGCAAGATAAGATGCATAAAGGATTAACATCACATGCAATCAATATAAGTGATATGATATGGCCATCATCATCTTGTGCTTGTGATCTCCATCTCCGAAGCACCGTGCTTGTGATCTCCATCTCCGAAGCACCGTCATGATCACCATCGTCACCGGCGCGACACCTTGATCTCCATCGTAGCATCGTTGTCGTCTCGCCAACTTATTGCTTTTACGACTATCGCTACCGCTTAGTGATAAAGTAAAACTATTACATGGCGATTGCATCTCATACAATAAAGCGACAACCATATGGCTCCTACCAGTTGCCGATAACTCGGTTACAAAACATGATCATCTCATACAACACATTATATCACATCATGTCTTGACCATATCACATCACAACATGCCCTGGAAAACAAGTTAGACGTCCTCTACTTTGTTGTTGCATATTTTACGTGGCTGCTACGGGCTTAGCAAGAACCGTTCTTACCTACGCATCAAAACCACAATGATAGTTTGTCAAGTTGGTGCTGTTTAAACCTTCGCAAGGACCGGGCGTAGCCACACTCGGTTCAACTAAAGTGAGAGAGACAGACACCCGCCGGTCACCTTTAAGCAACGAGTGCTCGCAACGGTGAAACCAGTCTCGCGTAAGCGTACGCGTAATGTCGGTCCGGGCCGCTTCATCTCACAATACCGCTGAACCAAAGTATGACATGCTGGTAAGCAGTATGACTTATATCGCCCACAACTCACTTGTGTTCTACTCGTGCATAGCATCAACGCATAAAACCAGGCTCGGATGCCACTGTTGGGGAACGTAGTAATTTCAAAAAATTTCCTACGCACATGCAAGATCATGGTGATGCATAGCAACGAGAGGGGAGAGTGTTGTCCACGTACCCTCATAGACCGACAGCGGAAGCGTTATCACAACGCGGTTGATGTAGTCGTACGTCTTCACGATCCGACCGATCAAGTACCGAACGTACGGCACCTCCGAGTTCTACACACGTTCAGCTCGATGACGTCCCTCGAACTCCGATCCAGCCGAGTGTTGAGGGAGAGTTTCGTCAGCACGACGGCGTGGTGACGATGATGATGTTCCACCGACGCAGGGCTTCGCCTAAGCTCCGCAACGGTATTATCGAGGTGTAATATGGTGGAGGGGGGCACCGCACACGGCTAAGAGATCTCAAGGATCAATTGTTGTGTCTCTGGGGTGCCCCCTGCCCCCGTATATAAAGGAGCAAGGGAGGAGGAGGCCGGCCCTAGGAGGGGCGCACCAAGTGTGGAGTCCTACTAGGACTCCCTAGTCCTAGTAGGATTCCACCTCCCATATGGAATAGGAAAAGAGGAAGGGAAAAAGAGAAGGAAGGAAGGGGGCGCCCCCCTTCCCTAGTCCAATTCGGACCAGACCAAGGGGAGGGGTGCGGCCACCCTTGAGGCCCTTTTCCTTCTTTCCCGTATGGCCCAATAAGGCCCAATACGTATTCCCGTAACTCTCCGGTACTCCGAAAAATACCCGAATCACTCGGAACCTTTCCGAAGTCCGAATATAGTCGTCCAATATATCGATCTTTACGTCTCGACCATTTCGAGGCTCCTCGTCATATCCCCGATCTCATCCGGGACTCCGAACTCCTTCGGTACATCAAAACTCAATAAAACTGTCATCGTAACGTTAAGCGTGCGGACCCTACGGGTTCGAGAACTATGTAGACATGACCGAGACACGTCTCCGGTCAATAACCAATAGCGGGACCTGGATGCCCATATTGGCTCCCACATATTCTACGAAGATCTTTATCGGTCAGACCGCATAACAACATACGTTGTTCCCTTTGTCACCGGTATGTTACTTGCCCGAGATTTGATCGTCGGTATCTCGATACCTAGTTCAATCTCGTTACCAGCAAGTCTCTTTACTCGTTCCGTAACACATCATCCCGCAACTAACTCATTAGTCACAATGCTTGCAAGGCTTATAGTGATGTGCATTACCGAGTGGGCCCAGAGATACCTCTCCGACAATTGGAGTGACAAATCCTAATCTCGAAATACGCCAACCCAACAAGTACCTTTGGAGACACCTGTAGAGCACCTTTATAATCACCCATTTACGTTGTGACGTTTGGTAGCACACAAAGTGTTCCTCCGGTAAACGGGAGTTGCATAATCTCATAGTCATCGAAACATGTGTAAGTCATGAAGAAAGCAATAGCAACATACTAAACGATCGAGTGCTAAGCTAATGGAATGGGTCAAGTCAATCACGTCATTCTCCTAATGAGGTGATCTCGTTAATCAAATGACAACTCATGTCTATGGCTAGGAAACATAACCATCTTTGATTAACGAGCTAGTCAAGTAGAGGCATACTAGTGACACTCTGTTTGTCTATGTATTCACACATGTATTATGTTTCCGGTTAATACAATTCTAGCATGAATAATAAACATTTATCATGATATAAGGAAATATATAATACTTTATTATTGCCTCTAGGGCATATTTCCTTCAGTCTCCCACTTGCACTAGAGTCAATAATCTAGTTCACATCGCCATGTGATTTAACATCAATAATTCACATCACCATGTGATTAACACCCATAGTTCACATCTCTATATGACCAACACTCAAAGGGTTTACTAGTGTCAATCATCTAGTTCACATCGCTATGTGATTAATACCCAAAGAGTACTAAGGTATGATCATGTTTTGATTGTGAGATAATTTTAGTCAACGGGTCTGTCACATTCAGATCCGTAAGTATTTTGCAAATTTCTATGTCTACAATGCTCTGCACGGAGATACTCTAGCTAATTGCTCCCACTTTCAATATGTATCTAGACCGAGACTTAGAGTCATCTAGATTTAGTGTCAAAACCTGCATCGACGTAACCCTTTACGACGAACCTTTTGTCACTTCCATAATCGAGAAACATATCCTTATTCCACTAAGGATAATTTTGACCGCTGTCCAGTGATCTACTCCTAGATCACTATTGTACTCCCTTGCCAAAATCAGTGTAGGGTATACAATAGATCTGGTACACAGCATGGCATACTTTATAGAACCTATGGCCGAGGCATAGGGATGACTTTCATTCTCTTTCTATCTTCTGCCGTGGTCGGGCTTTGAGTCTTACTCAATTTCACACCTTGTAAAACAGGCAAGAACTCTTTCTTTGACTGTTCTATTTTGAACTACTTCAAAATCTTGTTAAGGTATGTACTCATTGAAAAACTTATCAAGCGTCTTCATCTATCTCTATAGATCTTGATGCTCAATATGTAAGCAGCTTCACCGAGGTCTATCTTTGAAAAACTCCTTTCAAACACTCCTTTATGCTTTGCAGAATAATTCTACATTATTTCTGATTAACAATATGTCATTCACATATACTTATCAGAAATGATGTAGTGCTCCCACTCACTTTCGTGTAAATACAGGCTTCACCGCAAGTCTGTATACAACTATATCCTTTGATCAACTTATCAAAGTGTATATTCCAACTCCGAGATGCTTGCACCAGTTCATTGATGGATCGCTGGAGCTTGCATATTTTGTTAGCACCTTTAGGATTGACAAAACCTTCTGGTTGCATCATATACAACTCTTCTTTAATAAATCCATTAAGGAATGCAGTTTTGTTTATCCCTTTGCCAGATTTCATAAAATGCGGCAATTGCTAACATGATTCAGACTATCCTACTAACCGGAGGCCCAGCCCAGAATTGCTGTTTTTTTGCCTATTTCAGAGTTTCACAGAAAAAGAATATCAAACAGAGTCCAAACGGAATGAAACCTTCGGGAACGTGACTTTCGGAACGAACGTGATCCAGAGGACTTGGAGTCTACGCAAAGCAACGAACAAGGAAGGCACGAGGTAGGGGGCGTGCCTACCCCCCAGGCGCGCCCTCCACCCTCGTGGGCCCCTTGTTGCTCCACCGACGTACTTCTTCCTCCTATATATACCTACGTACCCCAAACTACCAGATACGGAGCCAAAAACCTAATTCCACCGCCGCAACCTTCTGTACCCGTGAGATCCCATCTTGGTGCCTTTTCCGGAGCTCCGCCGGAGGGGGCATTGATCACGGAGGGCTTCTAGATCAACACCATAGCCTCTCCGATGATGTGTGAGTAGTTTACCTCAGACCTTCGGGTCCATAGTTATTAGCTAGATGGCTTCTTCTCTCTTTTTGGATCTCAATACAATGTTCTCCCCCTCTCTTGTGGAGATCTATTCGATGTAATCTTCTTTTTGCGGTGTGTTTGTTGAGACCGATGAATTGTGGGTTTATGATCAAGTTTATCTATGAACAATATTTGAATCTTCTTTGAATTCTTTTATGTATGATTGGTTATCTTTGCAAGTCTCTTCGAATTATCAGTTTGGTTTGGCCTACTAGATTGATCTTTCTTGCAATGGGAGAAGTGCTTAGCTTTGGGTTCAATCTTGCGGTGTCCTTTCCCAGTGACAGTAGGGGCAGCAAGGCACATATTGTATTGTTGCCATTGAGGATAACAAGATGGGGTTTATATCATATTGCATGAATTTATCCCTCTACATCATGTCATCTTACTTAAAGCGTTACTCTGTTCTTATGAACTTAATACTCTAGATGCATGCTGGATAGCGGTCGATGTGTGGAGTAATAGTAGTAGATGCAGGCAGGAGTCGGTCTACTTGTCTCGGACGTGATGCCTATATACATGATCATACCTAGATATTCTCATAACTATGCTCAATTCTGTCAATTGCTCAATAGTAATTTGTTCACCCACCGTGATACTTATGCTCTCGAGAGAAGCCTCTAGTGAAACCTATGGCCCCCGGGTCTATTTTCCATCATATTTAATCTCCCGACAACAAGTTATTTCTAGTGTCGTCTTTATTTTACTTTCTTTACTTTGCATCTTTATCATAAAAATACCAAAAATATTATCTTATCATATCTATCAGATCTCACTCTCGTAAGTGACCGTGAAGGGATTGACAACCCCTTTATTGCGTTGGTTGCGATGATTTATTTGTTTGTGTAGGTGCAAGGGACTCGTGCGTGGCCTCCTACTGGATCGATACCTTGGTTCTCAAAAACTGAGGGAAATACTTACGCTACTTTGCTGCATCACCCTTTCCTCTTCAAGGGAAAACCAACGCAATGCTCAAGAGGTAGCAGAAGGCTCGACCTTTAGCCTGGTGTTTTGTTCCACTCTTGCTGCCCTAGTTTCCGTCATACCGGTGTTATGTTCCTTGATTTTGCGTCCCTAACACGGTGAGGGTTTATGGGCCCCTCTTGACAGTTCGCTTTGAATAAAACTCTTCCAGCAAGGCCCAACATTGGTTTTACCATTTGCTCAACATAATAACTAAACCTGATAATTAATTAATTAGCATAGGGGGTCGCGTCCCCGAGGATTCTTTTCTACATATAGGGGGGCCAGTGCTGATGGTGCTGGTCCAAACTAGAGTCATGTGCGGCTTCTCCCAGGGCAACTCGGGTCTCAGTTGCTGTACGCTGCGCTCATCCGGACGTGGCCTGAGACGAGATACGCGTGGCTACTTTCAGGGTGTCGGCACGCTGGGAGGTCTTGCTGGATTAGTTTTACCATTGTCAAAATGTCTTGTGCACCGGGATCCCGAGTCTGATCGGATGTCCCGCGATGGAGGATTGTCTCCACAGATCGTGAGCTTGTCATGGGCTAAGTTGGGACACCCCTGCAGGGTTTAATCTTTCGAAAGCCGTGCCCGCGGTTATGTGGCAGATGGGAATTTTTTAATATCTGGTTGTAGAGGACTTGAAGTGAACTCGATTAAAATACACCAACGTGTTGCATAACCGTGATTGTCTCTTTTCGGGGAAGTTCGAGAGGAGAACACGGTTGGGTCATGTTTGAACGTAAGTAGTTCAGGATCACTTATAGATCATTACTAGTTTGCGACCGTTTGCGTAGATTCTCATCACCATATTTGCTTAGCCGCTTGCTGCAAGCTCACCACTTATCCTTTCCATACCCATTAAGCTTTGCTAGTCTTGATACCCATGGTAATGGGATTGCTGAGTCCTCGTGGCTCACAGATTACTACACCAACAGTTGCAGGTACAGGTTCTGCGATGATCATGACGTGAGAGCGATGTTTATTGTGTTGGAGTTCTTGTTCCGCTTCTTCTTTGTTGAGGGATAGGTTCCTGGTCGGCAGCCTGGGCTAGCAGGGTGGATGTTGTTAGAGCTTTTGTTTGTGTTTCATCCGTAGTCGGATGTTGATCTATGTATGATGTATTGATGTATTCTTGTGGCATTGTATGCCTTTGGTATGTATCCCCATCTATCATGTAATGGTTTGATGTAATGATATCCACCTTGCAAAAGCGTGTCAATATGCGGTTCTATCCTTGGTGGGACCTTCGAGTCTCTTTAGGATAGTGTCGCATATTGGGCGTGACAATTTGGGTGGGCCAACTGTAGGAAGTAACTGTTGGGTTTGTGTTTCATGGCCCAAAAATACGTATACACTATAGGGACTCACATGGGCTGGGCGGGCCGCGGCCCATTCGGCCTTGTCGTAGCTCCGCACTTCATCATACCACACTCTGTGCAACTCTAACTACTGCAGTTGTCAACAAATGTGACTATGAATGAGTCAACTTGTGCATATCTTCTCTAGCCAGCTTTCTCTAGTCAGCTTTGTATAACCATGCATGCAACTTTCCAGTACAACTTCAATATGTGCTAAGTTCTACGTCCAACTTAGTATGACTATGTCCACAATAAACATGCTTTTATTTCGTCGAGGAGAGTGTGGTCGCCTTGACCATCCACCTCAATTTCGCTGAGGAGAGAGTGCTGCGTCGACCGTGAGCTTGGATTTTGCCGAGAAAGAGAGCCGTTGCTTCCAATGCCGTTTGGATTTCAGCGAAGCGAGTGTGGCCTTCATCACCCGTGGATGGAGGAGAGAAGAGAGGACGACCGCCGCAACATAAATTTTGAATCTAAGACCCCCACGACCAATGTCACTTGCCGACTTGTGGGCCTATGTGCATCGCCCCGGCCAGATGCCACCTAGGCGCCCCAAATGCAATGTGGGAGATGATACATCTCCAACGTATCTATAATTTATGAAGTATTCATGCCATGTTTACAATAGTTTTATATGATTTTGGTATGATTTGATTAGAACTAACCCGGACTGACGTTGTTTTCAGCAGAACTACCATGGTGTTGTTTTTGTGCAGAAATAAAAGTTCTCAGAATGCGATGAAAAGCAATGGAGAATTTTTCTGGAAAATATAAAAAATACTGGAACGAAGAGTTATCGGAGGGGAGACCCATGGGCCCCACAAGGGTGGAGGGCGCGCCCACCCCCCTAAGGCGCGCCCCTGTGCCTCGTGGACTTCCCGTGAGGCCCCCTGACTTGTTCTCGATGCCAACCTCTCCTATAAATACCCAAACCTCCAGAAAATAACCTAGATCGGAAGTTCCGCCACCGCAAGCCTCTGTAGCCATGAGAAATCAATCTAGGCCCTCTCTGGCACCCTGCCGGAGGGGGCCATCATCACCGGAGGCCATGGAGGAGGATCCCGGAGGGGCCATCATCGCCATGAAGTCCAAGATCCAGAGGGAGAACCTCTCCCCATCCAGGGGGGAGGCCATGGATGAGTAAGCACAAGGGGGAGAACCTCTCCTCCTCTCTCTCGGTGGCGTCGGAGTGCCATTGGGAGGGGAATCATCGCCGCGGTGATCTTCTTCATCAACATCACCATCATCATCACCGTCCTCATGTCTTTTACGCGGTCCACGCTCTCGCACCCCGCTGTAATCCCCACTTGAACATGGTGCTTTATGACACATATTATGATCCAATGATGTGTTGCCATCCTATGATGTTTTGAGTAGATATCCTTTGTCTTTGGGTTGATTGATGATCTAGATTGGTATGAGTTGTATGTTTTATTTTGGTGCTGTCCTATTGTGCCCTCCGTCTCGCGCAAGCGTGAGGGATTCCCGCTGTAGGGTGTTGCAATACGTTTATGATTCGCTTATAGTGGGTTGCTTGAGTGACAGAAGCATAAACCCGAGTAAGGGGGTTGTTGCGTATGGGATAAAGGGGACTTGATATGTTAATGCTATGGTTGGGTTTTACCTTAATGATCTTTAGTAGTTGCGGATGCTTGCTAGAGTTCCAATCATAAGTGCATATGATCCAAGAAGAGAAAGTATGTTAGCTTATGCCTCTCCCTCATATGAAATTAGAATGACGACTACCGGTCTTGTTAACGATTGTCTAGGATAATTCCGCACACTGACCCATCATTATTCCACACTCGCTATTTATAATATTTAGTAATATATTCTAACTTTATGATAACAGCACCTACTTTTATATTTTAGCTCTCCGATACCATGCAAAGTTATCCTCTTCATACCCACAACGTAGTTTTATTTCTCGTTACATAGAGTCGTATCAGTGGAAGATAGGACTTGAGAGAATATTGATCTTAGCTTTAGCTCCTTGTGGGTTCGACACTCCAGACTTATCACTTCCACCTTTGGGAATTTCTACGATGATTCCTTGCACTTGGGGATTATCAAGCTCTTTTCTTGCGCCGTTGCCGGGGAGCAATAGCGTGGGGTTGATATTTTCGTGTATGCTCATTTGCTTTCTTCACTAAGTAGTTTTTGTTTTCCCTTTTTAGTTTTTCTTAGTTGTGCTGAAACATACAAAAAAATTCAAAAAAATGAAAATACAAATTTTTTTACTTGCCTCTCATGCCTAAAAGGTTTTTCAATAAGAGAAGTGATTGGAAAGTTATGCATTGAAGAAGTGAGGGTCAACCTTGAACACTTGTGTTCATGCTCATGGAAACAATGTAAAAAAATTCATGGAAGTTTCTCTGAAAATAATTATCCCCTTGTATATATCCATTGTATTATAAAAGTAATGTGACAAGCTTTGGTTTTAGGATGATTAGATTGCTTGTTTACTATGGCAGTACAAAAACAGAAACTTTGGCTGTAGCGCGTGAATTTACATTTTTTACTGGAAAGTCAAATGGGTATGAAATTTTTTGCACATTACTTATGTAAAATGTTTTCAAATTTTCAATTTTTTTTAGAATTGTTGGAGTTCCAGAAGTATTCGTTTGATACAGATTACTACAGACTGTCCTGTTTTTGACAGATTCTGTTTTCAATGTGTTGTTCGCTTATTTTGATGAATCTATGGGTAGTATCGGGGGGTATGAACCATGGTGAAGTTGGAATACAGTATATATAGTTCTAATATGAAATTGGAATGAGTTTTCAACAGTACCTAAAGGTAGTGATTTGCTTTATTATACTAACAGATCTCACAAAGTTTTTGTTAAAGTTTTGTGTGGATGAAGTGTTCAAAGATCGAGGAGCTATCCATATGAGAAGAATAAAGAGAGGCAAGAGTTCAAGATTGGGGATTCCCCAGGCACCCCAAGTAAATATTTCAAGGATACTCAAGCATCTAAGCTTGGGGATGCCCCGGTTGGCATCCCATCTTTCTTCTTCAACAATTATCGGTATACCTCAGTTTTTGTTTTGTTCACATGATTTGTGTCCTTTGTGTTTTTGTTTTTTTCCTTTAAGAACCATGCTAGTATGAGATAGCCCTTCATTGATTTATAGAATGCTTCATGTGCTTCACTTATATCTTTTAAGTATGATCTTATAGGATTGCTCTTTGTGCTTCACTTATATATTTTGAGCTTGGATATTGGTTAGTCTATATTAATTAATTGTAGAATTCTCCATGAACTTAACTTATATCTTTTGGAGTATGAATAATACTATAATCTAAAGTGGGGTTGGAAGAGTGTCAACTTTAGGAATTAGTGATCCCACTATTTTGGAGGGTGTTGAATCTTAGTGTGATATTTATGGAAGTGGATTTGGAAGAGTGTCAACTTTAGTTAGTAATGATTCCACTATTTCGGAAGAGGTTCCAATTGATTATGAGAACAAAGATGCTATCTATGATGATTATTGTGATGACATGTATGCTATAAAGAATAATGTTAACCATGAAACTTGTCATCATGATTTTAATTTTCAATTGAATTATGCCTCACATGACCGTTATTCTGTTGAGTTTGCTCCCATTATTCCGAATGAGAAGCATTTTGCTTATGTGGAGAGTAGTAAAATTTCTATGCTTGTAGATCATGAAAAGAATGCTTTATGTGATGGTTATATTGTTGAAATCATTCATGATGCTACTGAAAATTGTTATGACGGAGGAATACATGCTTCTAGGAGTTGCCATAATATCAAGTTTCTTCTCTATGTACTTAAAGTTTTGAAGTTATACTTGTTTTGCCTTCCTATGCTAGTTGATCCTTGTTCCTATAAATTGTGTGCTCAGAAAATCCCTAGGAATAGGAATTGGGTTAGATTTAAATGTGCTAGTCATATTCTTCATGGTGCTCACTTTATGTTTCAGTTCTTATCTTTTATGTGAGCATCATTGAAATCATCATGCCTAGCTAAAAGGCATTAAAGAAAAGCGCTTGTTGGGAGACAACCCAATATTTACCCTTACTGTTTTTGTGTGTTTACATGATTAAGCTACTGTAGTAATCATGTTTTATAGCTTTTGTTTCAATAAAGTGCCAAGTAAGACCTTTGGGAAGACTTGGGTGAAAGTTAATGTAATCTTGCTGTAAAAAATAGAAAATTTGCGCTCACAAGATTAGCTGTCATTTTTTACAGAAGAGATTTTGAGTTGATTCTTTTTGCAGAAGATTAATAGACAAATTCCTCACGTCCAACAATTTATTTCATAATTTTTGGAGTATCATAAGTATGGTTTCTGTTCAGATCATTACAGACTGTTCTGTTTCTGACAGATTCTGTTTTCATTGCATAGTTTGCTTGTTTTCTAGTTTCTATGGCTTATATTTCTCAATATAAATTGTATAAATGATATGGTACAATAGGCATTGTGTGAGAACAATTATGAACCTTGTCTTTGACAATACCAAAGTGAATGGTTTACTCTTTATCATACTAACCTATCTCACAAAGTTCCGTTAAGTTTTGTGTGATTGAAGTTTTCAAGCTTTGGGTGAGATATCGATATGAGGAGAATAAGGAGTGGAAAGACCCTAAGCTTGGGGATGCCCAAGGCACCCCAAGGTAATATTCAAGGAAGACTCAAGCGCCTAAGCTTGGGGATGCCCCGGAAGGCATCCCCTCTTTCGTCTTCAGAACTATCAGTATACCTTACTCGGAGCTATATTTCTATTCGTCACATGATATGTGTTTTGCTTGGAGCGTATTTTCAATTTTATTTGTTTTTTGAATAAAATCATTGGATCTGAAATCTTGAATGAAAAAGAATCCTCCCATGGCTAGTTAATTATTTGACTACTCAGTGTTCTTCACTTATATCTTTTGGAGTAGTTTGCCATTTACTCACGCGCTTTACGTATATCCTATGAGTAAATGGTTGAATGAATTGAATATCATAAATCTGAATTTATATACATTTCATATGCTTATAACATGGGGAGTAATGACTTCACACATAATAAGTATAGGTAGTAAACTTATTGAAAGTTAGCAAACGCAGAATTGGTCACTTGAACAATCCATGAAAGAATATTGAAGGAAGAGAGATTTCACATATAAATATACTATGTTGGATATCTTTTGTAATTGTGAGCACTATTAAAATATGACATGCTAAAAGGTTGATGTTGGACAAGGAAGACAACTTAATGGGTTATGTTTTCCTATATGCCTTTCCCTCTCATGCTAGCCAAATTCTTTGCACCAAGTAGAATTGTGCTTCCAAACATCCCTTAAACCAGTTCTGCCATGAGAGTCCACCATACCTACCTATGGATTGAATAAGATCCTTCAAGTAAGTTGTCATCGGTGCATGCAATAAAAATTGCTCTCTAAATATGTATGATCTATTAGTGCGAAGAAAATAAGCTTTATACGAACTTGTGATAGGGAAGAAATAAAAGCGACGGACTGCATAATAAAGGTCTTTATCACAAGCGGCAATATAAAGTGACATTCTTTTGCCTTAAGTTTTTGTGCATCCAACCATAAAAGTGCATGACAACCTCTGCTTCCCTCTGCGAAGGGCCTATCTTTTACTTTTATCTTCTACCCTTATACAAGAGTCATGGTGATCATCACCTTTCCTTTTTACACTTTTTCCTTTGGCAAGCACTTTGTGTTGGAGCGATCCGGATATATATATCCACTTGGATGTAGGTTTTCATAAATTATTATTCTGGACATTACCCTTGAGGTAAAAGGTTGGGAGGCGAAACTATAAGCCCCTATCTTTCTCTGTGTCCGATTAAAACTTTGAACCCATAAATATCACATGAGTGTTAGCAATTGTGAAAGATTAAATGATAGTTGAGTATGTGGAATTTGCTGAATCAAAGCTCTTACATAGACCCTTCCCGAAAATAAGATGAATTGCAATTGTTTGATGACTAAGAGCACGGTTTGTTAGTTTTCAAGAAAGTTTATGATCTATACTTTAACATGTGAATAGCTTGTTACTTGATCATGAGAAGTTTTATGAGTTGAGCTACTGTTATGATATATAATTATGCTAGAAAAAGTTATTGGAACTATCATTGATCAAACTTATGCACTTGCTAGCATCACACTTCATAAATTATTTCTTTTATCATTTACCTACTCGAGGACGAGCAGTAATTAAGCTTGGGGATGCTGATACGTCTCAAACGTATCTATAATTTATGAAGTATTCATGCCATGTTTACAATAGTTTTATATGATTTTGATATGATTTGATTAGAACTAACCCGGACTGTCGTTGTTTTCAGCAGAACTACCATGGTGTTGTTTTTGTGCAGAAATAAAAATTCTCGGAATGCGATGAAATCAACGGAGAATTTTTCTAGAAAATATAAAAAAATACTGGAACGAAGAGTTATCGGAGGGGTGGCCCGTGGGCCCCACGATGGTGGAGGGCGCGCCCCTGTGCCTCGTGGACTTCCCGTGGGGCCCCCTGACTTGTTCTCGACGCCAACCTCTCCTATAAATACCCAAACCTCCAGAAAATAACCTAGATCGGAAGTTCCGCCGCCGCAAGCCTCTGTAGCCACGAGAAATCAATCTAGGCCCTCTCTGGCACCCTGCCGGAGGGGGCCATCATCACCGGAGGCCATGGAGGAGGACCCGGAGGGGCCATCATCGCCATGAAGGCCAAGATCTAGAGGGAGAACCTCTCCCCATCCAGGGGGGAGGCCATGGAGGAGGAAGCACAAGGGGGAGAACCTCTCCTCCTTTCTGTTGGTGGCGCCGGAGTGCCATCGGGAGGGGAATCATCGCCGCGGTGATTGTCTTCATCAACATCACCATCATCATCACCATCCTCATGTCTTTTACGCGGTCCACTCTCCCGCACCCCGCTGTAATCCCTACTTGAACATGGTGCTTTATGCCACATATTATGATCCAATGATGTGTTGCCATCCTATGATGTTTTGAGTAGATATCCTTTGTCTTTGGGTTGATTGATGATCTAGATTGGTATGAGTTGTATGTTTTATTTTGGTGCTGTCCTATTGTGCCCTCTGTGTCGTGCAAGCGTGAGGAATTCCCTCTGTAGGGTGTTGCAATACGTTCATGATTCGCTTATAGTGGGTTGCTTGAGTAACAGAAGCATAAACCCGAGTAAGGGGGTTGTTGCGTATGGGATAAAGGGGACATGATATGTTAATTCTATGGTTGGGTTTTACCTTAATGATCTTTAGTAGTTGCGGATGCTTGCTAGAGTTCCAATCATAAGTGCATATGATCCATGAAGAGAAAGTATGTTAGCTTATGCCTCTCCCTCATATGAAATTGCAATGACGACTACCGGTCTTGTTAACGATTGCCTAGGATAATTCCGCACACCGACCCATCATTATTCCACACTCGTTTTTTTATAATATTTAGTAATATATTCTAACTTTATGATAACAACACCTACTTTTATATTTTAGCTCTCCGATACCATGCAAAGTTATCCTCTTCATACCCACAACGTAGTTTTATTTCTCGTTTCTAGTTGGAAGCAAACGTTCGGTGTACGTAGAGTCGTATCAGTGGCAGATAGGACTTAGAGAATATTGATCTTACCTTTAGCTCCTTGTGGGTTCGACACTCCATACTTATCACTTCCACCTTTGGGAATTGCTACGATGATTCCCTGCACTTGGGGATTATCAGGAGATTGTGCGGCCAGGAGACCATGCGCTTGGCACGCTTGAAATGTGTCGTTACACAAATTAGAATTTGAAAAAAATACACGGGTTTTGTTTGTGACGTTGATGATCGGATGCTAAGGGAGGTGGACTCTATCACGTTGATGATGTAAAATTTCATAGTTGAAATTGGACTATATATTAAAGATGGGAAATGATTGGGATCACCTGGCGGATAACCACGTGTGCGTCCATCGTCTCCATGGCCGTTAGATCGGATTTTAGTCAGATGACTAGAAGCAACGTGTTACGTATACCAGGTTGTTTACGTTGTGTTGCTAATTCTCCTACTGGTTCGATAACCTTGGTTTCACATGTGAGGGAAATACCTACCGCTGTTGTGCTGCATCATCCCTTCCTCTTTGGGGAAATACCGACGTAGCTTCAAGCCGCATCAAAAGGAATTTCCAGCGCCGTTGCCGGGGAGGATCTTCAACATATACCAGGTTCCTAATCACAAATCTCATCTCCTCTCAATTTACATTATTTGCCATTTGCCTCTCATTTTCCTCTCCCCCATTTCAAAAAAATTTGCCGTTTTATTCGCCCCTCTTTTTGGTTAGCTATTTTCTCGTCAGATCTCTCCTTTGCTTGCAATCATGAGTAATTTCGGTATGGCACCAACAGATGATGGCCTTACTCCTAAGATTGGACGTACGGGCAATCTGGGTGCTAAAACTTTTATCTTGGGACAAGGGAATGTTATGGGAAAAGAACGTATTCAAGAATTTTTCAATTGTGTTGGGAATTTGACTCTTGATGATGCTCCTATAGTTAATACTACTAGATCTTATGCGGATGCTATTTCAGCACTAGTTCTGAAACTTGAAAGCAAATTTATCCGTACTCATCCTACTTTGCAAAGATTGTTTTCTGAGCTACCGTTATAAAGATCCTAAGGCCACTCTCATTCTTATGAATGAGTTTGACTACATAATACGGGAAGCTAGGGAAATCTTTGATTTTTATGGTATGAATCATGAAAAACCCGTGATAGATGAAATCCTTTACAATAGTGATTATGCGCTAAGGCATTTGCTTGGGGATAATAAAATCTTTGATGAGAATCTTAAAAAGGAAGTCCCCGTTCTAGATATAATCCAACAAGTTTTCAATAATGTTAATCAACATCACTCTTGGATTGTTGCGGGAAATCAAAGGGGTTATGATGAAAACCAACTTAGGAATGCTAAGGTTTCGATGGGTAACATGTTTTATGTTGTGTTTACAAAACCCCATGACGAAACCACTTCTAAAAAATTTAAGAAGGAGGGTGACAAAACTTAGATCCTTGCTTTATGCCTAGCTAAGGATATAAAACTATAGCACTTGTTGGGAGGCAACCCAATGAATAAAATTTATTTTTGCTTTTTGCTTTCTGTTCTTGAGTGTTAGCACAATTATGCTACTGTTATGATTGTGTTTTTCTGTGTTTTAATTAGTGTTTGTGCCAAGTAAAGCCCTTAGGATCTTCTTGGGTGATAGTTGTTTGATCTTGCTGAAAAAACAGAAACTTTTGCTCTCACGAAAACAATTCTCATTGTTTACCAGAGCATGCTAAAATGACAATTCTTTTTTTAGTAGATTAATATACAAATTTCTCAGGTCATCCTAATTTTCAGAATTTTTGGAGTTCCAGAAGTTTTGAAATAGTCAGATTGCTACAGACTATTCTGTTTTGACAGATTCTGTTTTCTTTGCGTTGTGTGCTCGTTTTGATGGCTCTATGGTTTTCTTTGATGAGTTTTTGCCATAGAAAAGTTGGAATACAGTAGATATAATGCAAAAACAAAATATGAATTGTTTTGGTACAATACTTATAGTAGTGATTTGCTTTCGATTACTAACGGATCTAACGAAGGTTTTGTTGAGTTTTGTGTGATTGAAGTTTTCAAGTTTTGGGTTATCTTACGATGGATGAAGGAGTAAGGAGTAAGAAGATAAGATTGGGGATGCCCCGGCATCCAAGCTATTATCCAAAAGAGAGCAAGCAACTAAGCTTGGGGATGCCCCGAGTGGCATCCCCTCTTTCTTCTAGCAACCATCGGTATTTTACTCGAAGCTATATTTTTATTCATCACATACTATGTGTTTTGCTTGGAGCGTCTTGTATGTTATGAGTCTTTGCTTGTTTTACTTTGTGTTTTAAGTCTTGATTCCTTGCTGGACACACCTATTTGAGCGAGCCAAAATTATGTCATGACTTGTTAGAATATCTCTCTATGCTTCACTTAAATTTTTATGAGCTATGGACTTGCTCTAGTGCTTCACTTATATCTTTTTGATCATGGTGTGCTTTAGTATTTTTGAAGAAATGCTCTCTTACTTCACTTAGATTTATTTTAGAGTTAGTAAAATTTTCAAGAAATTCTCTCTTGCTTCACTTAAATTAATTGAGAGGAAGAAAAATTATGCTCATGATCTTCACTTATATTTGTTTGAGCTTGTCAAAAGCAACATATGAAAATTAGTTCCAAAGTGATAGATATCCAAGAAGGATATAATAAAAACTTTCATGAAGATCATTGGACAAAATAAACTTGATTCTTAGTAATAGTTTTGAGATATGATGATGTGATATGTGAGTCATGTTGATGAGTAATTATGCTTTAGTAAGAATATTGATGTTAAGGTTTGTGATTCCCTATGCAAGCACGAAAGTCAATAATTATGCAATAAAATTATATCTTACTTGTGGTACATTATTCGGTGTTAATTATGCTTAATGCTCGCTTATGAGATTATTCGTTTCTTGGTTGGTCGCTTCTCAATCTTTTGCTAGCCTTCATTTTGCACTAAGTATGATCTCTACTTGTGCATCCAAAAACCTTTAAACCAGTTTTGCCACATGAGTCCACTATACCTACCTATATGCGGTATTCTTTTGCCGTTCTAAGTAAATTTGCATGTGCCATCTCTAATTTTCAAAATAAACTTCTCTTTTGTGTGTTCGTTTCGCTCGCGGAGTGGTGAGGGGTGGCTAATATTTTCCATGCTAGATGTGTTATTCTCACGATGAGTGTTTATTCACTTGTCCTTGCACGAGAGTAAGGCAAATGTATTAGGGATGCCCAGTCCCGAAATGAAAAATAAATTTACTTTATGTTGTCAAATAATAAATTCCTTGGAAAGTGTTGGTATGGAAGGCAACCGTGGATACGGCTAGCCATGGAAAGAGGAAGTATGGTTGAAAAAGGAATAAACTTTATTTTCTGTTTGGGAACCGACTATGATATATCTAGCATGGAAAGTGTTGGGAACTCTAATCGTTTTCATTGGTGGGAAGGACACACCTCTCAAAATGTTTTTATCTCTAAATTTTCGCTTTGAGCTCTGGCACCTCTGCAAATCCCTACTTCCCTCTACGAAGGGCCTTTCTTTTACTTTATGCAATTTTTATTTTTGAATTTGTGTCTCCATCTTCTCTTATAAAAGCACCAACTAGGAGGCAATATGATCGTACTTGAGTATTGGGTGTAGCTAATATGCGAGTGTGTTTCATGAATGGATCAATGATTGAGCATGATGGGCTAGGGATAACTTATTTTAGCGTTGATATTTTGAAAGACATGGTTGCTTGTCGATATGCTTGAGTATTTAAGTTATCATGTCAAAACTAGACTATTGCTTTGAACAATATAAAAGTCCAAATGTCCATGCTATAAAGAAAAGAAATATGATATGACATGATAGGCAGCATTCCACATCAAAAATTCTATTTTTACCACTTACCTACTCGAGGACGAGTAGGAGTTAAGCTTGGGGATGCTGATACGTCTCCAACGTATCTATAATTTTTGATTGTTCCATGTTGTTATATTATCAATATTGGATGTTTTATAATCATTTTATCGTTATTTTATATCATTTTTTGGTACTAACCTATTGACATAGTGCCAAGTGGCAGTTGCTGTTTTCTGCTTTTTTTTGCATCGCAGGAAATCAATACCAAACGGAGTCCAAATGCAACGAAACTTTACGGAGATTTTTTATGGACCATAAGACACATAATGGGCCCTGGCTGCGCCTGGGGGGTGCTCCGAGGAGAGCACAACCCACCAGGGTGCGCCAAGAGGCCCAGGCGCGCCCTGGTGGGTTGTGCCCACCTCGGGTGCCCCCTGGACCGCCTCTTTGCTCTATAAATACCCCAATATTCCAGAAACCCTAGGGGAGTCGACGAAAATCAATTCCAGCCGCCGCAGAGTCCAGAACCACCAGATCCAATCTAGACACCATCTCGGATGGGGTTCACCACCTCCATTGGTGCCCCTCCGATGATGCGTGAGTAGTTCTTTGTAGACCTTCGGGTTCGTAGTTAGTAGCTAGATGGCTTCCTCTCTCTCGCTGAATTCTCAATACAATGGTCTCTTGGAGATCCATATGATGTAACTCTTTTTGCGGTGTGTTTGTCGGGATCAATGAACTTTGAGTTTATGATCAGATCTATCTTTTTATATCCAAGAAAATATTTGAGTTTCTTTGATCTCTTTTATGCATGATTGCTTAAAGCCTCGTATTTCTTCTCCGATATTTGGGTTTTGTTTGGCCAACTTGATCTATTTATCTTGCAATGGGAAGAGGTGCTTTGTAGTGGGTTCGATCTTACGGTGCTTGATCCTAGTGGTAGAAAGGGAACCGACACGTATGTATCGTTGCTACTAAGGATAAAACGATGGGGACTATCTCTACATAGATAGATCTTGTCTACATCATGTCATCGTTCTTATTTCATTACTCCGTTTCTCCATGAACTTAATACACTAGATGCATGCTGGATAGCGGTCGATGTGTGGAGTAATAGTAGTAGATGCAGGAAAGAGTCGGTCTACTAATCATGGACGTGATGCCTATGTAATGATCATTGCCTGGATATCGTCATGATTATTTGAAGTTCTATCAATTGCCCAACAGTAATTTGTTCACCCACCGTTTGCTATTTTTCTCGAGAGAAGCCACTAGTGAAACCTACGACCCTGGGTCTCTTTCTCATATTATTTGCCTTTGCTTTTATTTTCAGATCTATTAAACCAAAAATACCTTGCTGCAATTTATTCTTATTTATTTTATTTGGCGTTCGATCTATCAATCTACTACAATTTTATTCAGGTCCGTTTGCCCATCTTGGGGTGCCGCTACCCGAAATGGATTGACAACCCCTTTTACACGTCGGGTTGCGAGAAGTTGTTATTTGTGTGCAGGTGTTGTCTATGTTGTGTTGCTTGATTCTCCTACTGGTTCGATAACCTTGGTTTCACATCTGAGGGAAATACCTACCGCTGTTGTGCTGCATCATCCCTTCCTCTTTGGCGAAATACCGACGTAGCTTCAAGCCGCATCAAACTCCTACTACTATTCCAAACAAATACAACAAAAAATTGGGCCATCATACCAGTGGCGGAGCTTGGACCAAATAGTTGGGTGGGCCAACTGTAGGAAGTAACTGTTGGGTTTGTGTTTCATGGCCCAAAAATACGTATACACTATAGGGAATCACATGGGCTGGGTGGGCCGCGGCCCATTCGGCCTTTTCATAGCTCCACACTTCATCATACCACTCTCTGTGCAACTCTAACTACTTCAGTTGTCAACAAATGTGACTATGAATGAGTCAACTTGTGCATATCTTCTCTAGCCAGCTTTCTCTAATCAGCTTTGTATAACCATGCGTGCAACTTTCCAGTACAACTTCAATATGTGCTAAGTTCTATGACCAACTTAGTATGACTATGTCCACAATAAACATGCTTGTATTTCGTCGAGGAGAGTGTGGTCGCCTTGACCATCCACTTCAATTTCGCTGAGGAGAGAGTGCTGCCTCGACCGTGAGCTTGGATTTTGCCGAGAAAGAGAGTGGTTGCTTCCAATGCCGTTTGGATTTCAGCGAAGCGAGTGTGGCCTTCATCACCTGTGGATGGAGGAGAGAAGAGAGGACGACCACCGCGACATAAATTTTGAATCTAAGACCCCCACGACCAATGTCACTTGCCGACTTGTGGGCCTATGTGCGTCGACCCAGCCAGATGCCACCTGGGCGCCCCAAATGCAATGTGGGAGATTGTGCGGCCAGGAGACCATGCTCTTGGCACGCTTGAAATGTGTCGTTACACGAATTAGCATTTGAAACAAATACACGGGTTTTGTTTGTCACGTTGATGATGGGATGCTAAGGGAGGTGGACTCTATCACGTTGATGATGTAAAATTTGCATAGTTGAAACTGGACTATATATTAAAGATGGGAAATGATTGGGATCACCCGGCGGATAACCACGTGTGTGCGTCCACCGTCTCCGTGGCCGTTAGATCGGATTTTAATCAGATGACTAGAAAAAACGTGTTACGTATACTAGTTTTTTGCAACTGAGTGGTTGTTCCAATCTCCCCCACCGCAACAACTGGTGTGTTGCGGGATTTGGATCTGGATCCCCACTGGAGCAGACACCACTCGTGTTCCTCCCAAGCTCCCCGTCAAGCTGACTCCTCGCGTTGCTTCGACTGCCACCGACGACGCTCTCCACCAGCAGCACGCCGACGAGGTCGCCGGTGTGGGCACCGCCGCTGCCGCCCACCTTCACCATGAACGTCGGCCGTCGTGGTGCACCCGAACTCAAGCTGCATCCCGCCGTCCCGGGGGAGCACCGGCGTCCGTGTCCACAACGGGGAGTTGTGTCCACCGTTGCCCTGCATCCTGAGGGCGCACCGGCCTTTCTTTCGGTTGATGTGGTCGCTGCTCGCTATCTACTACAGCGAGTTTCTGCAACAAGGTCTCTGTTTCAGAAGAAAACCTTAGCAGACCTCTGCTGAAGAAAATTAAATTCCAACAAGACCTCTATCGGAGAAAATTGAAATTGCAACAAGACCTCTATTGCAAAAAAAAGCTACAACAAGACATCTGTTGCAAAAATAATTTGCAGCTTGATCTATGTTACAAAAATTTCCGAAACATAACCCATGTTACGGAAAATTTCTGCAGCACGACAGGTGTTGCAATGGTAGAAAGTGACCCCCAGTCGTTCAATCCGCCAATCAGACGGCTTGCAAGGCGGCGGATGTTTTAAAATGATCTGCCGGCCGATGCGTAGAAGCGCCCGTATTATATTCACAACCAAAGTGTTTCTATGCCCATCTTTAATGGCAAATGCTCAACTTCAGCCGGATGATTTCTCGAAAGAAATCTGCTGCATCGCCTGGGTGGCAGGCGTTCTGGTGTGGACCACACATTGGTCGAGAGCCGCTCGTTTCCAACCTTATCACTCCGCTCTGTCTCCTACCCTGCTCTTTCACCTACATCTCCTCTCAATTGCCAAGTTCTTCGCTCCTACTCAGGGCGTACCTCGATTGGCGCTGCTGACGGGGATATGAGGGGCCCCTATGTGCTTCAGGGGCCGCCCGCGTTGCTGGGATGGAGGCGTTGGGAACGGGGTAAGCGCCCTGCGTGTCACTGTAGCCCATGTGTTTCATCGGTCCATCCTCTGATACATCAGGCGAGCCGCTTACTAGGATTGTAACATAAGTGGTGTTTCAGTGTTGCGGAAACATAGCTACTTCAAAAACATCCCTCGTGCTTCAACAACAACAGCGAAGCTACAAGACAGAGGTAACCACTATGGCGGGATGTTTCTGAAACATGGCCTATGTTGTAGAAGTCCATGAGAGTACGAAAAAAATCTGCAACACAATCTTTCTTGCAAATATTTTTGCAACATGAACTCTGTTGCAAAGATCGCAACACAATTGCTGTTGCAAATGTGTCTGCAACACGGGCTTTGTTGCAAAGCTTCTGCAAGATGGCACCAGATGTAACAACCGCAGAGCCGGCGGATCTTTTAAAAAGATCCACCAGCCAACGCGTAGAATGCCCCCTTTTAGGGAAATGCGAAGGTATTTCTTAAAAGAAATTAGGAAAACGCTAACAATCAGCCGACGGATTACTCGGTTGCATCCACCTTCTGCTCCAGTTGCCACGTGTCTTTCTGGGCACACACTCAATCTATCCCTCTAGAACCAGAAGCATCATGTGTTTGCTGATGTGAAGTGTTTTGGAACAAGTGTTGTGTTGCAATGAGATTCTGCAAAAGGACCTATGTTGCAAAAAGATTCTGTAAAAAAATGTTCAAAAAAAATCCGCAACAAGACCTATGTTGCAAAAAAACTGCAGCAGAACCTCTGTTGCAAAAGTTTCTGCAACATGACCTCAGTTGCAGAACCTCTATTGTAGACAGTTTCTGCAAGATGACCTCTGTTGCATTCTGTTTTGCAACACAGTGGTTGTTGTAACTGTAAGGACGAGGTTGGGCTCTTGGTTGGCGCAAGATTTAATGACTGCCGAGGCGGTGGATCTTTTGGAAAGAAATTACAAAGAAAATAAATGAAAGAAGTTGTGCAAATGAGGACGTGATGGCACACTCACAATTGGGTGATGATGACCTTCAGATCATACCCGACATGCCTGTGAGTGCCCTCGCGGTCGAACCCAACAACCTTGCACATGTCCTCCCTTAGAAACCACTCAAACATGGCGATGATGCGGTCCACCGAGCGTGGCTTGTTGGTGTACACCACCGTGAGGTCGCTGATGTTGTGGGACCTCACGGTGAACTACACGTAAATGGTGCCTTTACGAATATTTCAACTTGTGTTGATTTTCTTGCCAACTTAGTATGGTTGTGTGTGCAACTTTATAGTACTACATGGTGGAGAATGAGAACAGAGGGGCGTGCAATACCACCACCTCGCTGACATGGCTCAAAGGCAAAAAAAAAGTTGTGCAACTTCTGCTTATTTCTTAGCCAACACTAGCAGTGGTTGTTTGAAACTCCTACTACTATTCCATACAAATACAACAAAAAGAGTGGGCATCATACCACTCTCTATGCAACTCTAACTACTGCAGTTGCCAACAAATGTGACTACGACTGAATCAACTTGTGCATACCTTCTCTTGCCAACTTTGTATAATCATGGGTGCATCTTTCCGGTACAATTTCAACATGTGCTAAATTATATGACCAACTTAGTATGACTATGTGCACAATAAACATGCTTGTATTTCGCTGAGGAGAGTGTTGTCGCCTCGACCACCGACTTCAATTTCGCCGAGAGAGTGCCACCTCGACTGTCAGTTTGGATTTTGCCGGGAAAGAGAGCGGCTGCTTCCAACTTCGTTTGGATTTCGCTGAAGCGAGCACCGACTCCATTGCCCGTGGATGGAGGGAGAGAAAAGAGGACGACCTCCGCGACATGAATATATCGGTGGAAACATATAGTGAGATTTCCTAACGAACCTTTTGATGCTGCAAGGACCATATTTTATTATCCCTTCTCGGACTGCATCGTGGCTGGTGCATCCAACCTCCCGCATCGAATGTTCATAGGACCACATGTGCCATCATAAACCTCTTTTTCTTTTAGTTATGTTTAATCAAGGTAGTAAAAAAAGAGAGGGAGGAAAAACACGACGGGATACAATGTTCTTAGGATTGTGAGCAAGTATGATTGCTTGGCTGGATTGACGCTGCCGCCGCCATCTTTCACGATGCCTCCACCAAATCTGCCAAGCGCTGACATCTATCGGGTTCGTGAAATCCTCGCTCTGAAATATACTGTTATATCATAGTTGTCATCTTTAAAGGTAACATTGACCTTATCCATGCTAATCCTCGCTCTAAAATATACTGTTATATCATAGTTGTCATCTTTAAAGGTAACATTGACCTTATCCATGCTACCTAATTGTCTGTTTGTTTCATGTACATGCATTGCCACCAGTAGCAATGCACGGAATTCCTAATTGATGCAAAGATACGTAATAATTTTTTATTTCATTGGGAAATGCAAAGATATTTTTTAAAGAAATTGCAAAGATAATAAATGAAAGAAGTTATCAAACTGTGCCGTAGAGGAGATCGAGAGAGGCCGAATAAGCCCAAACTGGCTAACTCAAACTAGCCCATTATTTGCAATAAAAAAGGTCCCCCTAAAAAAGAGCAATAGAAAAGGAAACCCTGAAAAGAAAGGAAACCCTGAAAAAAAAGCAATAAAAAAGGAAACCGATATTTGCTCCTAAAAAAACGAAACTGACGTTATAGCTCCAAATCCAAATCAGATCGGAGGCCGGTGCGCCTCCATATACGAGATCAATCAACCATCAATCAAAGCAAGCAAAAAGAGTCGCCACGAACGATCTGTGAGTACGTGCTCTGTGCGCGGCCTTGATGGATCCAACGACGACGATGGCCCGGCCGAGCAAGAAGTCGCGGCAGTCCGGCTCTGGCCTGGCGGAGCTCGCCGCCCACCTCACCAAGCGCCTCGCCGACGCTAACCCCAGCTCCAACCTCGTCTTCTCTCCGCTGTCCATCTACGCCGCCGTCGCGCTCCTGGCTCCGGGCGCCCGGGGGGCCACCCTGGACGAGGTCCTCCGCCTCCTCGGCGCGCGCTCCCGCGAAGAGCTCGAGGAATCCATCTCCCGCGTGGCGAACGACGCGCTCCAGGACCTGTCCGGATCCGGCGGCCCGAGCGTCGCGTTCGCATGCGGCATGTGGAACGACGAAAGGCGGCCCCTGAAGCCGGCTTACCGCGAGGCCGTCGTCGGCACGTACAGAGCGGAGGCGCGCAGCCTGGATTTCCGGGAGAACTCGGCGGAAGCGGCGCGTCACATCAACGCCTGGGTCGCGGAGGTCACGAGAAACCTCATCGACGACGTCGTCTCACCGAGCGACGTTGGCATGGCGACCGACGTCGTGCTCGCCAACGCCATATACTTCAAAGGCAAGTGGAACCTGCCGTTCCGCGAGACGGCCACCAGGGACAGGCCGTTCCACCGGCTCGAGGGAACCGCCGTCGACGCGCCCTTCATGTACAACCCCGCCCGCCAATTTATTGCCGTGCATGACGGGTTCAAGGTGCTCAAGCTGCAGTACAAGATGCGGCAGCGAGGATATCAACCCACACAGTACTCTATGTGCATCTTCCTGCCAGACGCCTACGACGGCCTGCGGAGCCTCGTCGACGAGATAACCTCCCGTCCGGGCTTCGTGCACGATCACCTGCCGGTGATGCCCGTCAAGGTCGGCGACTTCGGGGTTCCCAAGTTCAAACTCAATTTCTCGAGCAGAATGGCCGAAATCCTCAAACAGCTGGGCCTCGTTCTGCCGTTCGGCCAGGGTTCTGATCTGTTGGACATGGTGGAGGACGACGGCACCGGCTCCCCTTTGCTCGGTCAAGAGGTCATCCATAAGGCTGTCATCGAGGTCAACGAGGAAGGGACGGAAGCAGCCGCTCTCACCATGCCGTTCCTGCCTCCTGGATGTTCTCGTGTGATGATGTCGGAGCCCATGGTGGATTTCGTCGCCGACCATCCCTTCGCGTATTTCATAGTCGAGGAGGCCTCCGGCGCGATCCTCTTTGCAGGGCATGTCGTCTACCCAACCAATGGCAGCAGCACGGATGATATTGGGCAACCGAAAGAGGGGGATGCATTTGACGAGCAGAGGTTACCTGCTAGAGGGTATGAGTTGCCGGTGACCAAAATCCCGTCGGTGCAGTTCGATGTAGCAGGGCCAACGGGGAATCCTGGCTCCAGTGGCCTGGCAGCGCTCGCCGTCGGGCTCTCGAGGCGCCTTGCCGATGGGAGCGCGGACGACAACCTAGTCTTCTCGCCGCTGTCCATCTACACCGCTCTGGCGCTCCTGGCCGCGGGCGCCCGGGATGCCACACTGGACGAGATCCTCGGCGTGCTCGGCGCACGGTCGCGCAGCGAGCTCGAGAACTTCGTGTCACACATGGCGGCGGACGCACTCCAAGACAGGTCCGCCTCGGGCGGCCCCCGCGTCGCGTTCGCGTGCGGCGTGTGGAGCGACCTGACGCGGCGGCTGAAACCGGCCTTCCGTGAGGCCGTCGTGGGCACGTACAAGGCCGAGGCCAGCAGCGTCGACTTCTGCAGCGCGCCGGAGGCAGCACGGAGGCAGATCAACGCGTGGGCGGCTCAGGTGACGAGGAACCTCATCGACTCGGTCCTCCCGCCGGGGTCGATAAGCCCGGAGACTCGCGTCGTGCTCGGCAACGCCATGTACTTCAAGGGAAAGTGGGAGGACCAGCCGTTCGACAAGAGGCACACCGCTCACAAGCCATTCCACCGGCTCGACCGTAGCCAGGTCGACGTGCCCTTCATGCAGAGCTGGGAGTCACAGTTCGTCGCCGTGCATGACGGGTTCAAGGTACTCAAACTCCGGTACAAGATGGCGGCGCCAGATGACCAGGAACAGGCGCATCCTCCATTCGACAGCCCCGTGTCTCCGTACGCCTATCCTAGGCCATATCCCTATGCTGTCAGCCATGATCAGTGGGAAGGCAACACTCAACCATCCGATCATAGCGGGTATACGCAGTTCTCGATGTGCATCTTCCTCCCAGACTCCCACGACGGCCTGTTGGGGCTTCTGGACACGATAGTGTCCCGGCCTGGGTTCCTGCAGGACCACCTGCCGGAGGAGCAGATCACCCTCGGCGAGTTCCGGGTGCCAAAGTTCAAGCTGTCCTTCAACAGCAGCCTCGTCGCTGTTCTCAAGAAGCTGGGGCTCAAGCTGCCATTCTGCCTGGAAGGCGACCTGTCAGACATGGTGGAGGACGGCGGCTCTGGCTTGCCGATTGTAGTCGGGGATGTCATCCACAAGGCCGTCGTCGAGGTAAACGAGGAAGGTACTGAAGCTGCCGCAGTCACTATGGTCATCTTGTCTCCTGGATGTGCACCAATGGGGTCGTGGTCGCCGCCTCCACAAGTGGATTTCATCGCTGACCATCCGTTTGCTTACTACATAGTGGAGGAGGCAACCGGCGCAGTTGTCTTTGCGGGCCATGTTCTCGACCCTTCCAAGGAGTAATAAATAGCTAGCTGTTGAGTTCAACGAACAAATTCTGTTTTCCTAATTTTAATTTCAGAACTGCTTTGTATACGAGCGCTACTTGTACTATGATGAATTTATACGGATGACTATTTTTCACCTCATAAGAATGTGCTTTGTGCTTTCTTCAAGTGTAATTGTTCGAGCGAGTTTTATTGGTTTGTTAATCTGTTTAGCAACTAGTAGGAGTGGTATTTTAGCTGAAATTTCTATAGTTTCAGTTTTCTGTAGCTTTGTCCTCCTACAGATTCATGGTCACTATCCAGAGTCCAGATGCTGGTTTTTTCTTGCGTAGCACAGACTTGTGAGACGAATCAAAACAAAGAACTGGTCGTAGAAACCTGCAAATGATCTTGGAAAATAGCACTGAAATGTGTAGTTTTTGTTTTGCCACTGTTGAGTATATTGATTAGATTGGAAATATAGGTTAGACTAGAAAATATTCTGGCTTGCCTTGTACTCCAAGTAGATCAGGCACTCCTATATATATGCCCATTAGGCTCAAGCAATACAACAACTATTCCATCAATCCCTCTCTCCCTTCTAACATGGTATCAGTTTCCGGGTTCTAAACCCTAGCCGCTTCCGCACCTGCGCGCCGCCCCCGGGCCGGTCGGCCTACATGACCGCCGCCGGGGGCCACGCCGCCCGTACCTAGGATTCGTCTGCCGGTCATGTTGACCGGCTGCCCTAGAGAGTCTTTTCCCGAGGCCTTACTCCGGGTTTTTCTCTCTCCCGCCGGTCATCTTGATCGGCGTTTTTTTTTATTTTATATTCAGTAGCTCGTGATTGTATTATCACTTGGCTGAGAGCATTTTTTTCGTGTGAGATCCGGATTGTTTAGTAGAGTAATTAGTTTTTCCTTTTTTGGCCTAAATTTAGTTTTTTATTGAAAGTGTGAGATCAGTTATGCAAGTGACTTATATTCAAACATTTTCTCAGAATTGACGCCCGCTGGGGGCAGCATGTGTGTCGTTTAGAGGGTTTGATTTCACCTGCTCATTTTTGTGAAGGTTCAATAATTGAACTGTAGGGATGTTTTTGATCAGCTAGCGCTGGGAGGGGGCCGTGTTCTTCTCCCAGGAATGTTTATGTTTCTTAACACTTATTTTACGCTCCAGGCGATTACTGTTGTTTTTGTATGTGAGTGCATACAGATAAATTTTTTTCTGCAGCTACTCACGAACACGGTACCTTTTTTTCTTCTCATTTTCATCTTTTGGAGCTGAAGAAGAATGCAAGCTAATGAAATACCATAAGTCTGAAATGTTTAGTTGGATGGACATAGTTTTCTTCAGTTTTTTTCCATCTTTCTTTCTTCGGTAGGTCTACGCCATTGTATTTTTCAATCTTTCTTCAGTCTATTTTAACTTAGTCTTAAGTTTGAATCATTCTTCAGTCTATCAATCCTGAGAGTTTAGTTATCTATCAGACTTTAGACCTTTAGTTTTATTTTTCTCTATGTTCTCATTCTTTGTTTTTCTCTGTTCCTCAGTCTATCAATTTTATCAAATTCTCTTCATTTATTTAGTTCATCGGTCCTCTCAATTTTATTGTAATCCCTTTTTTTCATCATTTGTTTCTCAGTTAGTCAAGTCATTTTATCTCATCATTTTTTCGGTTTAATTTTCTCTCGGTTTCTTGATCTGTCTCTGTTCAGTTTGCTCAGTCTTATTCAGTTGCTCCCAGTCCCCTTCTTTGTCTATTTGTCTATCACTGTGTTCTTTCATTCACTCAATTTTCCCAAGGCAGGAAATGAGAAGTTTGTGTTAGCTCTGAAACTGTGGTTTTTCTTTTCAGTTTTTTCAGTCTGTCTCTTTCTCCACGGTACTAAAACTGCTCACCCCTTCGCGGCTCTGAAGCTGTAGCCTCACACGGTTCAGTCTTCTTTCTTTTACCTGTAGGACCATGTGTACAGCTAGATAGGCAATGCTCAATCAATCACTGTTTTCCACAGGACTACAGGAGCAGTCAATCACGGTTGAGTCTTCTAAGTAGCAGTCAATCACGGTTGTCCTACCTAGTTCTATATAGAGCAGTCAAACGTAATGTTTGTCCGTTTTAGCTATCCTCCAATGCTGTCAGAAATGTTCAGCCATCGTAGTAAAAATAATAATTCATTTTTTGTTTTTTTGGTTTGTGTTCAGACAAAAAGAAAGGCAATTCTGAACCTGTTTTTTTTTTAGAAAATGCGGGGTTGGGCCATTCTATATCTTCGTGTCCATGGCTAGGTTGGCCTGTGTTGCCCTGTGGGTGTGGTGACAGTTTTAGTCCGGTTTTCCATATATTAACAAGGCAACTCTCTTTATTTTTAATGAATTGAGATCCACGGGGCGACTTAAAAAATGAGATACTAACGCTGGCTCTGTATAGTTCCTATTTGCAGACATAGTAGGCTCAATTAATTCGGCACAGTGATCTAATATCACATAAAAAGACGGATAAGCTAATGATCCAAACTTGCTTGCTGAAAACTATCGACCAGCTAGTGTTTCCAACTCTAGTGCTACATAATAATCTCCACTATAGATAAACAAAGCATCTAGTCATTTGTTTGGTGTTCTTCCAAACAACGCCGATGATATATATCTCTATGAAATCCCAACATCAAAGTCATTCAATACTTTTACGCGCAAGATCCATGCTACATTTTCAAAAATCTAAAGAAAGAAATAATATTCGAATAGTACGTAGTACTCCCTCCATTCTTAAATATAAGTCTTTTTACAGATTCCAATGCGGACTACATACAGAGCAAAATGAATGAATCAACACTCTAAAATATGTCTATATACATCCGTATGTAAACATTTAAAAAGACTTATATTTAGGAACGGAGGAAGTAAATAATTATTCAGATTACTAATGCGCTTCATTAGATGTTTAAGTTATTTGGAATATATTTGAAATAAAAGGAATTGCAAAGCAACCATTCATTGTCGAAATTCAGTTTTTAGGCCTAGTGGCATTTCATTGACAACCAAACCTATGTACAGTTTCACAGTTGCAGGTGGACAGGGTCAGAAGCCAGTACAAACTAGGAGTCAATATAGGAACAGGCGACAACACTGATCTCGTCCTAGTTGAGAGGGCATGGAGGTTATAGAGACAACAATGGTCCTCACTCCGAAGGAAGAGATCCTGATCTGACCACATTCGGTGTCAGCGTATACGTCGATGGTTAGTCCTGCTTGGAGCGATGGAATGTGTAGTATCTACGTGAAAATAGATTGCTGGTGCAAAGTGGTTGTCGATACGATCAACTTCCCTCGGTTTCTCTTGGCACCGCACAAGGCAAAGGTCAAATTTATTTCCTCACGCCTCCTAATCCAATTCTCACCATCGTCGGTCAGTTGTCGTGTAACCTCGGGTTGTGCTAATACTAGCCGAGGAACCATCCTTGTTCTTTGAGGGATTATCTAGCAGTACAAAATCTGAAAGCTCGACGGTTAATTATATAGGTGATGCAGCTAGCTTCAACTAAGTGGAGTACATGTTCCTTTAGTTTTCTTTTTCTTGAATCTACTAGCCAGCACTGTACACTCTGTAGAGTTTTCTCGTACTAGTTTCTAGAGTTCTCTGTAACCTTATTTTGTAAGTCCCCCTAGTGACTAGAGGGAGAACAGAGTACTAGATGAACTACTTTCCCCTTGTAATGGAAAAGACCAGAGGGTCAGTTCGTAGCAACCCAGCCAGCTTTCCCTGAGATTTGCTCGTGTGCCTCTTTGTCTTCTGATCTACAAGCCGATTCTGCTCATCCCCCTGCATCAGGTGGTATCAGAGCCCAGGTCCGAGTCCATGGCGGGTGATGGTCGGAGAAATCGGAGCCGAGCCGGCCGGCCGGCGGCGGCTCGGGTTGATGCCGCAGATCTGGACGAGTAGTCCGGAGACGGGGCTATTCCCGGGTACCGGAACCTGCAGGACGTCGATGCCAATTTGGTGGATCAGAACCAAGAGTTGAGACAGCAAGTTCAGGCCCTAGCGCAGCAAATGGCGGCCGTGCAGGCGCAGATGGCTCAGATTGCTGTAGCTGTGCAACGGAGGGATATGCCAGAAGACCAGGGCAGTGAGGATGCTTCGTCTGGTAGCGACAGCTCTCCCGCAAGCTCCCTGAGGCGTCCCGAAGTTAACCCCTTTCATGCCAGACAGCGACACGGACGGAATCGTGCTACTGCTGAGCGCGAGCAGCGCAGGCGGCGCTGCTTTGGAGTTAAGTTGCCGGAGTTCTCGGGAGGGCTCTCTCCTGAGGATTTTATTGATTGGATAGATGAAGTTGAGCGTGTCTTTGAATATGCGGAGGTGCCGGAGGAGGAGCGTGTTCCTGCAGTTGCAATGCGACTGAAAGGGCGTGCATCTGTTTGGTGGAAAAATCTAGAGCAGAGTCGTAGAGTTCGGGGCAAACGAAAGATTGATTCCTGGTTTGCCATGAAGGAGAAGATGCAGAGAGAGTTTCTTCCATTTAATTATGAAGAATCATTATCCAGGCAACTCCAAAATCTACGACAAGGCACAAAAAGTGTGGACGAGTATACAAATGAATTCTATCAACTAGTATCACGCAACAATCTGAGTGATTCCAAGAGTCAGCTGGTGGCAAGGTATGTTGGTGGTTTACGTCAATCAATCCAAGATGTGTTGTCCTTGCATATGAATTTTACAGTGTCAGAGGCATACCAGCGAGCCATTGCTGTGGAAAAACAGCAACAACGACCAGTGCGCACAAACAGCGCTCAGTTCCGACCACGATCTAATAATTCTGCACCAACAAGGGCGGCGAGCAGCAGCGACCCAGGGCCAACAAGGTCTGCCCCTTTTCCTAAAGGTGTCGGGGATAAGTCCAAGTCAGCAACAACAAGAGGTACTTGTTTTAAATGTGGTTCTTCAGAACATTTACAAAGAGATTGCCCAAGGAACATCAGCAGGGAAGGTAAAGGATTAGTAGGTGACTATGATGAAGAGACAGAGCAGCAAGGTGAACCCACATATGATAATTATGATGATAATGATGAGGTTGAGCTGGATGGAGATACAGGGGACATGTTAGTAATGGAGCGAGCTTTGATGATACCTCCAAAAGACGAAGATTGGCGAAGACGGAGCTTGTTCCACACGCGCTGCACTATAGGTGGAAAAGTATGTCATGTTATTATTGATAATGGCAGCTGGGAAAATACTATACCAGAGGAGGCAGTAAATAAACTTGGGCTTAAGAAGGAAAATCATCCTTGTCCTTATAACATGCGCTGGTTCAAATCTGACAAGGTATCGAAGGTAAAATTTCGGTGTTTGGTGTCTTTCTCCGTTGGCAATAAATTCTTTGATGAGGTAGAATGTGATGTTGTTGATATGGATGTTAGCCACCTAATTCTGGGAAGACCTTGGCAGTATGACCGCCGTGCTGTACATGATGGCCGTAAGCACACATATACTGTCATAAAAGATGGCCAAAAATTTGTGTTTAACCCAGTGAAAGAGGATGAATTAGTCAAATCCCAGAGTTCTGAATCATCACGCACCACAAGTCTCATATCTTGTAAGAAATTTATGCGTGAAGCAATAGAAGGAGGCGTATATCTGCTACTGCTTTCAGAGCAGAAGAGTGAAGTTGGCATACCAAAGGAGGCACATGACTTATTGGAAGAATTTTCGGATGTCTTTCCAAAAGAGCTTCCTTCTGTATTACCTCCCATGCGAGACATTCAACATCAGATTGATTTAGTACCAGGAGCTAGTTTGCCAAATCGTCCGGCTTATCGAATGAATCCCAAAGAGTATGAGGAACTAAATCGTCAAGTGCAAGAACTATTAGATAAAGGTTTTATTCAACCTAGCCTAAGCCCATGTGCTGTCCCTGCACTCCTGACACCAAAAAAAGATGGTTCATGGCGCATGTGTGTTGATTCTCGAGCAATAAATAAGATAACAATTAAGTATCGATTTCCTATACCTCGACTCGATGATATGTTGGATAATTTAGCAGGGGCAGTGGTGTTTTCAAAGATTGATCTCAAGAGTGGGTACCACCAATTAAGGATCCGTCCAGGCGATGAGTGGAAGACGGCTTTCAAGACAAGAGATGGGCTTTATGAATGGTTAGTAATGCCTCTCGGTCTTTCTAATGCTCCAAGTACATTTATGAGGTTGATGAATCATGTATTACGACCTTTTATCGGAAAGTTTGTTGTCGTATATTTTGATGACATACTAGTATATAGCAGTAGCATGGAAGACCACATGCAACACTTGAGAGAAGTGTTATGTGCTTTACGGCGTGAGCAGTTGTATGCTAATCCAAAGAAGTGTGAATTGTTGGTCTCTTCAGTCAACTTCTTGGGGTTTATTGTGTCTGGAAGAGGCTTACAAGTTGATCCAAGCAAGGTTGAAGCAATTCTTAGTTGGCCAGCTCCACGCACATTAACTGAAGCTCGTAGCTTTCATGGGCTTGCTTCTTTTTATAGACGCTTTATTCGCAACTTCAGCACAATCATGGCACCTTTCACTGATTGCATGAAACGAGGTGGAGCTTTTGTATTAACGGAAGAAGCGAGGCAAGCTTTCGAGGAGATTAAGGCCAAAGTGGCATCCACTGATTGCCTAGCCTTGCCGGATTTTAACAAGTTGTTTGAAGTGGATTGTGATGCATCGGGAAAAGGAATTGGTGCTGTTCTTAGCCAAGAATCTCGTCCTGTGTCTTTCTTCAGTGAGAAACTGACATGTGCACAAATACACTATTCAACTTATGAAGCTGAGTTGTATGCAGTGGTTCGAGCATTGCAACACTGGAGGCATTACCTACTACATCAAGAGTTTATTTTGTATAGTGATCATGAAGCACTAAAATGCATCCGAAATCAGCCTAACCTGAACCGTAAACATGCACGGTGGGCAAGCTTTTTGGAAGAGTATAATTTTGTACTCAAGCACAAATCTGGAGCACAAAACAGGGTGGCTTTTTGGAAGAGTATAATTTTGTAAACAATGCCTAAGCATGATGAGGGTTCAAGTTGTTGGTTTTGACAGTATTCCGGAGCTCTATACTACTGATCCCTTTTTCAACAAGATTTATGAGGCTGCTCAAGAAAGAAACTCTGCTGAATATACCATCCATGAAGGATTTCTTTTTCGTCGGGTTCAACTCTGCATCCCAAATTGCTCTGTACGTGATCTGATCATAAAGGAGATTCACAATGAAGGGCATCGAGGCCGAGACAAATCTGTAGAACTATTGCTGAAACAGTATTTTTGGCCCCATGCTCGACGAGATATGGAAAGGTTCGTGAAGAGATGTCATATCTGTCAAGTTTCAAAAGGTACAGCTACGAATGCAGGTTTGTATATGCCCTTACCTGTACCTGATGCACCATGGAAGATATAAGTATGGATTTTGTTCTAGGTCTCCCACGAACACAGCGTCGAGTGGACTCCATCTTTGTCGTGGTAGATAGATTCAGCAAAATGGCGCACTTCATAGCCTGCCGCAAGACATCTGATGCTAGTCAAATTTCTGTTTTGTTATTTCGAGAAATAGTGCGGTTGCATGGTGTGCCAAGGAGTATTACCTCTGACCGAGACACCAAGTTCATGTCTCATTTTTGGCGATCGTTGTGGAGACAAATGGGAACTACTTTGAATTTCAGCACGGCTTATCATCCACAGACAGACGGTCAAACTGAAGTGGTAAATAGAAGCTTAGGGAAGATGTTACGAGCTCTTGTAGGCGACAAGCCGAAACAATGGGACACAATTCTACCACATGCTGAGTTTGCCTTCAATAGAACACCAAATCGTTCTACTGGACTATGCCCCTTTGAGATAATTTATGGTAGAGTCCCCAATGGAGTTCTAGAACTAGCACCTATACCTGCCGTTGGAAAGAAAATTTTGAAAGCAGAGAATATGGTAGAAGGGATGGGCTCAATTTATTAACTTGTTCATCAGCGAATACAAGAAAGCAATGCTAAATATAAGGCTGCAGCTGACCAACACCGTCGTCAGGTTGTGTTTGGAGAAGGAGATTTGGTATGGGCTATCCTCACCAAAGATCGTTTTCCTGCTGGAGAATACAATAAGTTAAGCCAGAGGAAAATAGGACCGTGCAAAGTGATAAAAAGGGTTAATAACAACGCGTATAAACTGGAGCTACCTAGCCATCTATGCACTTCTGATGTGTTCAATGTTAGGCATCTTGTGCCATATCATCAGGAAACATCTGAAGTTCAGGTTTAAACTCGAGGGCGAGTTCTTTTGCAGGCCTGGGGAGGATGATGCAGCTAGCTTCAACTAAGTGGAGTACCTGTTCCTTTGGTTTTCTTTTTCTTGAATCTACTAGCCAGCACTGTACACTCTGTAGAGTTTTCTCGTACTAGTTTCTAGAGTTCTCTGTAACCTTATTTTGTAAGCCTCCCCTAGTGACTAGAGGGGAGAACAGAATACTAGATGAACACTACTTTCCCCTTGTAATGAAAAAGACCAGAGGGTCAGTTCGTAGCAACCCAGACAGCTTTCCCTGAGATTTGCTCGTGTGCCTCTTTGTCTTCTGATCTACAAGCCGATTCTACTCATCCCCCTGCATCAATAGGCCACGATGACCTATACATGTTCACATGTACGGTTGCCGGGATGGAGATGCATGTGCTTCATCAATCTCCCTCTGCAATTCCAAATGCATTTGACTGGTGGTTGCTCGCCATCGTTAATGCATGGACAAATACGGTTGGTGGAAGTATGAATCAAGTTCACATGTATGTGGGAGGGTCTCATTTTCCCCTTGTCTCTTTTTAGCTTCTCTCGCTCTATACTCTTGTTTCCTACCCTGTCCATCTACATTGGCACATCCGAAGTTTGCAAATCCCATTTTTGTGCGTCCTTGATCGTCCTTTTTCTTGAGGAGATCGAGTCCTTCCTGAGTAAACCTTTTGTGTGCCTCTTCAAAAAGGGCGTGGGCGCATAACTTGTTGGCCACCCATATTGCTTATATCAAATGTTTAAGGTCGTCTTGAGCAATGTACGCAGTCTTGAATATATTTGCAAATGAGATTTTGGAGGATCGGTGGTTGGGCAATGCACCACTCAGCGACCAACATCCAGGATCGCCCCACATTTTGTGTAGCAAACACAACACGAGTGAACAAATATTAAGTAACTCACCTCCTATGAGTCTATGACTTACTCATGCCTAGGCTATGTTCAACTATGACATAGTTCCGACGAGTTCCGGTGAAATCTTCACTAGAACCGGAAGTTCTTTGGTCAGCTCTATATACCAGATTTCCCCCAGGGGCGAACCCACGTTATGGTGAGTGGGGGCCTAGGCACCCACAGAAAATATGAAATTTCGGTACGATTTGCTTGTGTTTTTGGAAAAATATTCTTAAATTCTTTGAATTTCTATAGAATATGCCCCCAGTCAATTAGTTTGCCCCCACTCCAAATACTTTCTAGGTCCGCCACTGATTTCCCCCCACTATGATGTCCCACTTATTAAAAAAAAGGAAGTTTAAAACATCTATCCTCGCGGGAGTGTTAGCACTTAGCACTGTATAAGTCCCTTTGACTATGTAAAAAATTATGTGCTTTTTGAGAAAAAGAAAAATTATACTCCATTGCAGGTTGTCTTCTCATGTAGCGCTGACTTTGTTCTAGTGTATTCTACACTGACCGGAGCACCGGCAATTGCCCATATATGCATAGGGAGCATGACTGCATGTGTGTCCAAGGAGATATTTACTGAACATTTTGTCTTCAGATCGGACTTCCTTCACATTGACTTCCCTGTATTATTTTCCCTTTTGTTGTAGACTACGCTAGTTGCAGATTCATTCCTATGTCTTTTCTAGGTTGTGTGCACCCCAGCAATATAGAGGCCCATTGTGAACGTTTTTCACTTGTATTGCCCTCAAGTTATTTGAGCTGAATAATCATAACGACTCGAGATCACCCTTGTAAGCCCCTTTGCCCTTTTCATATGTGCCCGAAACTTGTTGCATGTTTTGTGTCATAAAAACTTCCTTTTCCGGAAAAATGTGGTCATGAGTATGCATTGCAGTCCTCACATTGTAGTAGTTTGGGACAATGGGGTAAACCTCCTCATCAAGCTCATAAACTCCTCGCACTTGTGCACTTAAGCTTTAGGTCGGTGTTGTTTAAGACAATGAAAAGATACAACTTTTTCATAAATGGTGCTCTCAGCAAACCTATCTCGCGTCATTCTAAAGAACTGATGTTCACCGCTGCTCCCAAGCCACAACATCCTAGAAAATTTCATACTTGGACTTTCTTGCCTTCTTTCGATGTGCCATTCTTGGCTTAAGGCCACAACTTTAATTTCGCTTACGACTATAATATAGCTATCGATCGGCTAGTGTTTCTAGCTCTAGTTCCACGTATTCATCACCACTACAGATAAACAAAAGATCTAGCCGTTAGTTTGTTGTTCTTGCAAACAACACAGATACAAAACTCCACAACCATGGACCATTGAAGACCTTTTTAAAAATTCTAGAGGAAATAGATATTCAGATTAGTATGAAGGAAATTATTATTTAGATTAGTAATCAGGCTTCATTAGATGTTTAAGTTATTAGAACATTTTCAAATAAAAGAAATTGCATCGCATCGCTCATTGCCGAAATTCAGTTTTTTAGCACAATGATGTTTCGTTGACAACCAAACCTTTGTGCATTTTCAAAGTTGCTGGTGAACAACCAGTACAAATAGGAGTTGATCTAGGAACAGACATCAACAATGATTCCGTGATCTAGGAACAAACATCACCGGCTGGAGAGAGCTTTCCTGATGGATTGGTCGGAGATATTTAGACTGACAGTATGTGTAGCACCATCTCCGTCAAAGACAATGATAGTGCAAACTTGTTGTGTGTACAAGGAGGTGCCCTCATTGGCATCACATAGCAGAAAGATTGAATGTATCTCCCCATACCTCCTAAACCGATTATGCTCATTGGCTGCTTGTTGTGTGATCTCTGGTTATTCTAACACTAGCCGAGGAACCATCCTCCTTCTTAGAGGATGTGAGTGGGGATGAGGAGTCTAAGTGCTCAACGATGTATCATATATATTCTCTGTGGCCTATACATGTATGGCTGCCAGTGTGAACATGCACATGCTTCATCAATCCCCCTTAGCAACACTCCAAGTGCATTTGGTGGGTGGTTGGTCGTCATCATTAATACATTGACATTTATGTTTGGTGGAAGTATGAATCAAAGTTCACATAATATGAGGCTCACATTTTTCCCTTGTCAATCCGTCGCTAACTGCTCTTGTCTCCTTCCTGACATTTCCTCTCCCGTGCCTCTGTGTCGGCTCATCCGACTGGGGATGGAGTGAGAGGGGCTCTGCACCTTTCTCTACTCTGTTTGTTTGTTAGTCCTTCATGAATGGTGGTGAGGATTTCCCTCAAATAACACAAAACTACAATAGCACTTCTATGCATAACTAAGTTACACGATTTCTTTTACAAAGCCCACATGAATATTAGGGTGACAGCAACGAGAACGTATTCGCAGCACATAGTAGAAGGCTTAAACGTGGTCTCATAACATCCACATACAGAGTCAGATTCTTCCAAACATGCATGGTTCTGAAATATCAAAATTGCACCCACCTTCCACTTCCTAATATAAAGCAGGATTAACAAACAAAACATCTTTCGAACACAAGGGATCATGGATCAGCCTAGTTTATCCTCCTGAAAAGTTGGCTCATGTAGTTATCATGGTTAGTGGTTCCTCTTTTACTTGAGGCCTCCTACCAGTGCCTTTATCTTGAATGGCCACACGAAGTTGTCGCCCTCCTTGAAGTGCGGGTTGATGTTCAAGATCTCGTGCACAAAATCCTCAAGGAAGATGGCGTTGTGCTTAGCATGATCATGGAAATAATATGAGGAAACATGAAGAGTTAATCCAGTCATAAAGATTAGGTCCCGTGACAGTCAATTCATAAACTTTAATTCCATGTTCTAACTTGATATCCCACATATACTGCACCCCTATGTGTTGATACATATAAATGATCAAGCAAGCGGCATACATTCCGATCTAATTCTTGTTCCATGTATAAATGTACCTCTCGGTGTTCCGGTTGGTAGAGCTACTCTTGGGATAGTTCCTATTTTGTAGACATAGTCGGCTTGATTAATTTTGCACATTGAGCTAATATCATGTAAAAGGACTAACCAGCTATTGATCCAACTTTAATTTTGCTTAACTAATAGTATAGGGTAACCGTAGGCCAACTTGTGTTTCTAACTCTTGTTCTACATATTAATCTCCACTATAGATTAAAAACATTTGGTCATTAGTTTTGTGTTCTTGCAAACAATGTGGATGGCATGAATTCCTATGAAATCCCAAAACCAAAGATCACTCAAGACTTCTGCATGCAAGATCCGCTCTAATTTTTTAAAACTTTAAAGAAGGAAATAAATATTCAGATTATAGGCAGGAAAGATTATTCAGATTAGTAATCAGGCTTCATTACATGTTTAAGTTATTTCAAATGTATTCAAAATAAAAGGATATTGCATAGCAAGTTAGCACCCATTCATTGCTGAAACTCAGTTTTTTAACCCAATGATGTTGAGAACCAATCCTTTTGTACCGTTGGACAGTCCCAGTTGGATAGTTACATAAGCTGGTACGGCTAGGAACAGAGGCAAAAATGGTCTCGTCCTAATCAAGATGGCGCATGTGTTACAAACCATCCCGTCATCGTTAGCTGAAGAAGGGGATATGATCCGACCACTTTCGGTGTCGGCTAGTTGATGCCATCCAAGCAATCGTCAATGGTTAGTCCTGCATGGACCGGGGGTGGGGGCAGAGGGGCTTTGAACTCTCCTTTATTTTGTAGATCTGTTTGTGCGTCCTTCGTGGCTGGTGTTGGGATTTTGAGCTGAATTAAATGTCAGCTTCATTTCGAAAAGGTATTGGGGGCTTTGCACTCATATTTATATTGTGAATCGTTTCATGGCTGATGTTGAGATTTTGAGCTGGGATTTTTTGTGACTTCTATGCATATAGGGTGGTCCATGTTCTCCTGTCGCCAGGTTGCCATATATAGGTAGGTCCCGTTCCGATCGAATCTGTTGTGCATTCAACTTACACGTACATCGCTCTTCAGCGGCAGTGTAAGCATTACCATGATCCACTTCACTATGTAGGATTGATTACAACAGTAAGCCGCAATATAGCACTAAGATCTTGCAAAGGATGACACCAACGAGAGACATATTCGCAACACATAGCAGAAGGCACTAGATATGTCTGAAAATCTCCACATGCAGAGGCCGGGGAGTCCCCCCTTTTCGAAAAAAAAATGCAGAGTCGGATTCTTTCAAACATGCATGGTTTCGAAATATCAAAATTCCATACACCATCCACTTCCTAATGTAATGTGGACTTAACAAACAAAACATCTTCCGCACACAAGGGGTCATCGAGCAACCTAATTCATCCTCCTGACATGATGGTTGATGTAGTTCTCACGGTTGCTGGTGTGACCACTCTCAGCGTAGTGATTCCTCCTCTTCTTCAGGTCTTCCAACGGTCAGAGTAATTTGTTCGTCTCCTTGAAGTGCAGGCCGATAGTCAAGATCTAGGTCTGCCCAAGGCCTGCCGTCCACTTGCCGACTTCCTCTTGGCGCAATGGGTGGTTTGTGTTGTCCTCGAGTTTTGGTCTTGTTTTAGAGGTCGTTGATGTTGGTTGTGACGCGGCTTGGTGCTCTGTGTCCTGTCTCATTGTCATTGACATGAGGTTGGTTTAGGTGAAGCACGTATCGTAGTACATGTGGTGGTATGTGTGGTGGTCGTGTGGTGGCTAGTCCTTATGAAAGGCGTTGTACCCGCCTTCTTTGCTGCTTCTTCTCAATACAATGATACGCATGCTTGTGCGTATTCTAGAAAAAAAGATCTCGTGGACAGGATCCTCAAGACCCTGGTAAAACAAGAACAATGGTTAGAATCATCCCAGAGTTGCATCTGGAGCTAAATATTGTGAGAGCCATATGTGGTCAACCTATTGCTAACCTCCTCGATGACTTTGTTTTTTTTTTACAAATGGTGGATTTTAATTTAAAATGGAGCATCACCTCGATGACTTTGTTTTTGGTCAAAGGAATCCTTTGCTTGTTGAGCTTTCCATGACCTCTCTTTTAGCTAATTATTTTATCCAGTAACCACAGATGGAGCATCACATAGACTCTTGCAATGTCTCGTATCTTTAACTACTCCCTCGGTCTTATGGGACGGAGGGAGTAGTTGAACTTATGATGTAGAAAAAAAATCCTTGAATATAATTTTCTTCATAGCTCCCAAGCTATATATATTTGAAATAAAAAGAGTTGCATAGCAGCCATTCATTGCCGAAATTTGGATTGTGTAACAATCTGTGCTACTGGCATCACGCACGGGAGATTCAGATCATATATTTGATACAGATCTGGGTACAGTTCAGAAAAATTCAGATAAGGGGAGAAGCCAAGGTGGAAGGAAGTGGTTCAGGCTACACGTAAGTTCTCTTTCCCCCGTTACTTCACCTACTCTCCAGGTTACATAGGACTCAGGTCCTTGTCACTGGACACGGCCAGGTTGGACACACCTTGGTCAGACAGAACTTTGCTTCTGACATCACAGGCCCACTCCTCAGGCCCGTGACAAATTGTAGGCCCATTGTCATTTTGTTGACAATCATACCTATGTATAGTTGAAGGAATATAGGTGGTCAGTTGCAAAAGCCAGTACAACCAGGAGTCAATCTAGGAACCATCAGAATGATCTCATTCTAATTGAGATGGCAAGGGGGTTACAAATAAAACAGTCATCGCTTGCTAAAGAAAGATATCCTGATCCGACCAGCTTCAGTCGGTGTGAGCAAGTTGATGGTATGTGTTGATCCGACTACCTTCATCCCCGCATGCTGCAGGGTCAGAAATGTTTGGAATGACGGTATGTGTTGCAGCACCTCCGTTGAAGACATTAACCGCGAAACTCATTGTGTGTACGAGGTGGTGATATCGTTGGCACTACTCAACACAAAGGTTGCATGTATTATTTCCTGAAACCTCCTAAACCAATTCATCTGATCGGCCGGTTGTACGTGTGACCTCTGGTTGTTCTAATAATAGACGACGGACCATCCTCATTCTTACAGGAACTAACTGGGGAGGAAGAGTCCGAGTGCTTGACAATGTCTCATATATATACGCCGTGTTTTTACATGTACAGTTGCCAGTGTGGCCATGCACATTTATACGCCTTGACCTATACATGTTTTTACATGTATAATTGCCATAGTAGGCATGCACATGCATCAACCTCCTCTAGTTACTCCAAATACATTTGATGGAGCTTGTTGCCATAGTAAATGTGTGGACAGTTTTGTTTGGTGGAAGGATGAGTCAAGTTCACATTTTCCCTTCAAAAAAAAGTTCACATGGGTGCGGGGCTCTCATTTTCCCTTATCTCTTTTCTATCTCCTCTGTCACTCTATCTTCTCTTTCTCTCCTCCTCCCCTAACATCTCTCCCGACCCTCTACGTCGGCTCGTCTGATTAGGGATGCAGGGAGAGGGGCTTTGCACTCTCCTCTAGTTAGTTGGTCTCTTTTTTCGTGTGTCCTTCATGGCTGGTGATTGGATTTCGAGCCGAATAAGAGGTGATGTCATCGTTTGGAAACTATCCCTATAGTTGCCAACACCCACACCGGCGTTCTGCTTCTCCAAGTTTGACTCCCATGTTGCATGTCGAATAATTTCAGTGGTTGTTCTGCTCTGCGCAGGTCCATGCCTATCTTTAGTTTTTTCTTAACGAGAATACCATAGGGGAAATTCCTACGGTATTGTATTCCCACAAAAAAATGTGTTCTATTATAAAATTATACACAAGTGTCCTAGCATTAATTTTAGGATTTAATTCATCCTTTACACTCCCTCTAATCTATGCTCGACTATCAGTAGTATGCATCATCTTGATAGACTCCTGCTAGTGTATTCTTGTCCTTGAGAGTGTTCATTGTCTTTATCT
>NC_057808.1:509520849-509527807 GCF_018294505.1 Triticum aestivum
AAAATAGGAAGTATGACATATGATGGTGAGAAGATATTGTCGCATTAAAGCTTTTATGTGAATCTTGAGACTAAACTCATAAAAGGAAAAGAGTATAATATGAGGTCCCATTGAAAACTCCTTTAAAATCTGTTGGGTAAAATGTAAGGACAAAACGATATGGCATATGTGAACACTTATATTTCTGTTGTCTCATTAAATCCCTTTGTTGAGCCAACTTTAGGAAAAACTCATGAAGGAAAAAAGACTACAATATATATGATCTGATGATTATTGACAGGTTAAAATTTGGGAATTTACTCTCCCCGAACTTTGCAAATTTTAGAATTGTCTACGACCAATTTCATTGGCATGATTATGAAACATAGGAGTTGGTAATAACAATATGAAAAATATGTTAGATTTTCACAATATTTTATTTGCAAATTATCTTCTAACTTTCTATAATTAATGAGAATAAGTAAATTAGACCACGTGAAACATGTGGTAAGCAATCCAAACAATTCCAAAAAAAGTAAATTAGGAGCATCATGTTTATGATTCGAGAATGAGCTGCTGATTTCATGGATTGAAGATTTGGGTATTTATATCCTCTGTAAAAAGGTGGCAATTACAATGGCGGTAAGCGGTTACTGCTAAACTACACAGCCAACCTAAGCATTGATTATTAGTTAATTAATCCTTCACATTTTCCAAGGTTGTATGGAACGTCAGCTCCCTCGTCATCTAATGGCTTAGTCCACCCTGTGAACCGGTAATGTGTTCTCAGGCGGCTCTTTTTCCACCTTGAGCGCCTAAGGCTGCGTATCGCCAACTACCTTGGTAGCTTCTATGCAAAGGGTGGTCAGTGGCTTCGTCTCTTTACAAGTATTGTCGAAGACATTGTGCACCCAACCTTGTACTAACTCGATATCACACGCATACATGCTACACCCCCTAAGTGTTGATTCGTAGAACAATCGAGCAACTAGTCCAATCGAACTCTTGTAGCCATGTATAAATGTATCGATCTAACATTATATACCACCCTGGCTTTGCATAGGTCTATTTGCAGACATGCTGACACAATAAGCTTGACTAATTCCGCACATTGATCTAGTTCTACACGGATGACAATCGCCATCTTGTGTTTCTAACTCTGTGGTTCTACATATTAGTATCCACCATAGATAAACTATTTGGTCATTGCTTGTGTGTTCTTGCAAACAACCGGATGATACAAATCCTATGAAATCCAAAAAACCGAAGATGATTGAAGACTTTTGCGTGCAAGATCTGCTCTAATGTTTTAAAATTCTAGCAGAGAAAATAAATATTCCGATTAGTAGGCAGGAAATAGGTACTCTGATTACTAATGGAGCTTCATTACATTTTTTAGTTTTTTTGGAATTTATTAGAAAACAAAAGGAATTGCATTGTCGTAATTATGTTTTTAAGCCTAACAATGTTGTGAGCCAAACCACTTGTACAATTTCAAGGTTTCAATTGGAAAGTTGCAAAAGGCAGTACAACTAGGAACAGACATAAAAAAGATCTCGTCCTAATTATATTATTTTTTATGAAAAGGGGTTTCCCCTGCCCCATTTTTATTAATACAAGCCAACCAGACCACGCCTAAACTGTTTCCAGCGCTCCGGAACAAGCCAAAGTTGCTGAACCAGATACTACAGGTTTAAAGCATAGGAATAATCTACTACAGTAGCAGCCATGGGGTTAATAAGAACAAGTCAACCAAGCTATTCTATTACACGATCATCGATCTCGTCCTAATCAAGATGGCACTGGAGTTACAAACACCGACACACTCGCTGAAGGAAGGACTATGTCGATGTTTAGTCCTGCTTAGACCAATGGAGTGTGTGGTATCTACGTCAAAAGGTGTTGCTCGTGCAAAACCGTTGCGTGTATGAGTAGGTTACCTCGTTGGCACTTGGCACCATGCAGAAAAACGGTTGAATTTATTTCCTCATGCCTCCTAATCCAATTCTGCTCAACGGCCGATGCCGTGTGACCTCTATTTGTTCTAATACTAGTTGGGACTAGACGGAATTGATTCTGGACGCCACCTGCTTAGGACGCCCCGCCGGCAGAACGATCCCATTATGGATGGAGGGGGACACACTTAACAAAGCACAAAAATGGGAACTATCCCTGCGATCACCATCGTCCCGTCGACCTTCTACTTCTCCTGGTTTAGCTCCTCCGGAAACGTGTGGTAGCACCCGGGAGTCCCGACCCTCGGTTATCCCGTGCGTTGAGCCCCGCCAAGATTCGTGCCCTGTTCTGACAAGCCACAGACGATTTGCAGTGTAAGCATGCCCGTCCAGTCCATCTGACCATTTTAATAGCGGTGCTCAGCTCCGACAGCAGGCTGGTTACTATTGACGAGACAAGTCCCGTCTCTTTACCCCATATGCCATGTCTCTCAATGTTAAATGCTGTCTCACAGCAGACATGCACCTCAGCGCTCTCTCTCACATAGGAGTACTTTTTACAAAGAAAATAACCTCTCTCACACAGGTTCTCTTTCCCACTTGTGTAAACAAACGTTCTTTCTCTCACTTCTCTGAAAAAACCGAGTTCTCTCTCATACAGTCACCTGCTATCTCTCTTCAGAGTTTAAAAGAAATATTTTCTCTCACTCAAAAATATACAATGCACTCGATACTTCTCTCTGGGTCAGCTGCAACTCTCTCTCTCTTAATCTTCTGAAAAAACTGTGCACAACGGCGCTCTCTCTCTGCTGCAGACTCACGTGACTACAGTACCTGCATGTAGGCAGCAAAGAGATGACAGGTCAGTACCTTGCATGTGGACAGCAGAGAGAACGCAGGTCAGTACCTACCTAGCGCCTGCTAATGACACTACAACAAAAGGGCCCGGTCCAGATCTCGACAAGATGTTGTCTCGACGGACGGGGAGATAACCGGGTGCCTAGACACCCAGGTGCTGAAAATTCATTCTCATAGCTCCTCCGTTGCCTCTGAAATAATCTCCTCTAGTGTTCTGCTTTATCCAGACCAGTGCCCAAATCTTCCGTAGTGATCATATTGCCAGATAGTGGCCCGATTTGTAGGTTACTCCTGGATCTCTCTTTCTGTCTCCTAATTATCCCCCGTGCAACCTTGTTCAATATGTATTGGTCTACATACTCCTTCCAAGAATCACAAAAAGTATGTAGCTTCGTTCAACATAAGACAGCAGTAGCACTTTTACTGAAAACAGAAACATGAAATGTTACAATACCTGCATAATAGGTTCACAAAGAACGAGAAAATTATTATCAACCTATATAAGAAGGTATCAAATACCGTCTCAAAACCTCCTCATGCAAAGTCAGATTCTTGCAAACATTCAGGGGTTCCGAAATATCAAAACTGCATCCTCCATCAACTTACTAATGTAAAGTAGGCTCGACAATCATTCGAACACAAGGGGTCATCGATCAACCTAGTTCATCCTCCTGACGAGTTGATTGATGTAGTTCTCATGGTTATCGGTGTCACCACCCTCAACGTAGTGGTTCCTCTTCTTCTTGAGGCCTTCCACCGGTGCCTTCAGTTTGAATGGCAAGTTGTTGGTCTCCTTGAAGTGTGGGTCGGCAGTAAAGATCTCGAGGACAAAGTACTCAATGCAGATGATGTTGTGCTTTCCAAGACCCTGGTAAGGCAAGAAAAATGGTCGTAATCATCCCAGAGTTGCATCTTTAGCTGAAATAAGCTAAGAGCCATATGTGGGCAACAATCAACTTCTAACCTCTCACTGACTTTGTTGTTGATCAGAGGAATCATGTGCGTGTTGAGCTTTCCATAACCTCTCATGTGTACATAACATCCTTGATGCTCTTCGGGTTTGGATACCTACAAACAAAATTATTTTATCCAGTTAAGTACAGATGGAGCGTGACACAGACTCGTGCAATATCCAATATCTTTGACTAGTTGCACTTAGGATGTATAAATCCTCGAATATAATTTGCTTCAAATCTACTCAGCTACATATCAAAAATTGAAGGAATTGCGTAGCAACCATTCATTAACAAAATTTATATTTGAAGCCCAATGTGATTTACTTGACAACCAAGTCTTTGTACAGTTTCATGGTTGCAGGCGGACATTTGAGAATAGATCTAGGAATCCACACCAAGAATGATCTCGTCCTAATTGAGATGGTGCAAGGGCTACAGACAAAACAATCATCACTTGCTGAAGGATCCTGATCCTGCCACCTTCGGTCAGGGTAAGCAAGTTGATGCCACCCCGTCATGCTGCGATATGATCGTCAGAAATGTTTGGACTGGCAATATGTGTAGTAGCATCTCCGCCGATCGAAGACACTGATCCTGCAAACTCGTTGTGTGTATGAGCAGGTGGCCTTGTTGGCATCACGCAACACAAAGATTGAATGTATTTCCTCACACCTCCTAGTCCAATTTTTCTCATCGGCAGGTTGTTTTGTGACCTCTAGTTGTTCTAATACTAGCTGACAAACCATCCTCATCCTTAGAAGATTTGAGTGGGCATGAGGATTCCAAATGTTGATGTTTATGTAAACATTTATAGGTCACATGTATGCGGGGGCTCTCATTTTCCCTTTGTTTCTTTCTATGTCCTCCGGCGTGTCCTCTCCCATCACTCTACGTTGGCTCGTCCGATTTGGATGGGAGCGGAGGAATTTTCGCCCTCCTTTGTTTTTTTAGGAAAAGGCCATCATGACTTACTTTATGGATTGAGCAATATCTTTTCGTCGTTCACTAGGGTGCTTACAAGAAAATCAGGGGGGTCATCGACCTAATTACAGGATACATCATTCCATAACCTCTCTTCTAGATAACCTCAGTGATACTCTTCAGGTTTCATTACCTACAAAGATAATTGTTTTACCCAGTTAACTACAGATGGTGCATCAAATAGACTCTTGAAACATTTGGCCGTTAGTTTGTTTTCCTTGCAAACAACATGGATATACATCTACAAAAATAGATCATTGAAGACTTTTATGTGCGAGAGCTAATTTTTAAAAATTCTAGAGGGAATAAATATTCAGATTAGTACGTAGGAAAATATTATTCAGATTAGTAATCAGGCTTCATTAGATGTTTAAGATATTTAGAACATTTTTAAAATAAAAGAAATCGCATAACAATCATTCATTGCCGAAAATCAGTTTTTTTAGCGCAGTGATGTTTGCTTGACAATCTTTGTGCATTTTCAAAGGTGCGGGTGGACAACTGCAAAAGCCAGTACAAACTGGAGTTTTAGGACCACACGTCAACAGTGACCTCGTGATCTAGGAACATACATTATCCGCTGGAGAAAGCGATCTTGATGGATTGCTGAAAACTGTTCGGACTGACAGTATGTGTAGCCGCATCTCCGTCGAAGACATTGATAGTGCAAGCTTGTTGTCAGTAGGAGAAAGTGCTCTTGTTGGCATCACACGGCACGAAGATTGAATGTATTTCCCCATACCTCCTAATCCGATTATGCTCATCGGCTGGTTGTTGCGTGACCTCTGGTTGTTCCAGTACTAGCCAACAAATCATCCTCGTTTTTAGAGGGGATGAGGAGTCAAGCGCTGGACGGTGCATCATATATTTTGTTCTTTTCGAAACGGAGGCAAAGATTGCCTCGTCTATTAATTAAGCAGAAGAAAATTGCCCAGTTAACTACAGAAAACCGGGCAAAAACCGGAATAACAAGGGCCAAGCCCACCCCCAAAAACTAACACACATAGGGCAAAGCCCACCCACGAACAACATCGATGACAACCACGTCGCCCACACGACACGAGGTCCATGCCCTCGAAGGTGCAACTCGCCCGAGGCCGCCGCCTCGACATCCACTGCTCCGTTGCGCCCTGCGCACTCAACTGACACCGCCTTCCGAGGCCGCCGCCCCGACATGCCACCGCTCACCCTCGAACAGCAACACCGCACGATACAGCAACCCGCAGCCCACACTGCTCAGGACAACCGCACGCAGACCACGAACGTCGCACCACATCCGGGGCCGCCGCCCCGACATGCCTCCACTCGCCCTCGAGCAGCAACGCCGCACAATACAGCTACCCGCAGCCCATGCTGCACAGGACAACTGCACGCAGACCACGAACGCCGCACCACATCTGGGGCCGCCGCCCTGACGTAAAGTCAGACCGCCCCCTCTGGGGCGCATCGACCAGGCCGACGACCTCGCTACCCACGTAGCACCAAGTCGCCACTGAAACATTGCACAACTGCGACTCTGCCCCATAGAGCCACCGTTGCATCGCTATCCGAGGCCGCCGCCTCGGCGTAAATCCACCGTCCGGAGCCGCCGCCCCGGCCTCCATCACCCCGACGACGACGCAACTCTGCACCACTGCCATGAGACCACCACTCCACAAAGGTCATTGCTTCCAAGGTGATGCCTCCAAGAAGGTAACGACATAATTGCCGCCGCCGCCCGCTCCAATGGAGCTTGGGTTTTCACCCGGAAACACCAGACAGTTGCGGCAGTAGATGGACGTAGCTCCGCGATGTGCCTTCAGGAAGGAATGCCATGCTCAAGAACATCGCCAGCATCGGCACCGAAGAAGGTGCAAGACTTTCTCCTGGAGGATCTACTCCACCGCCGGGCCTCACAGGAAGCGAACGGCATAGGAACATAGCAAGTTGTGCAGAGGGCATCGTTGCCAACCACCAGCCCCCAACACGCCGCAGCAAAGCACCATGTCAGATCCGCGCACCCCCAGCCACCTCCAACCCAAACCGCTGCTCTGTTGCAACTCATCATCACCAGAACCTCCACTGACGCGGCGCCGTCGTCCAGATAACTGCGCCTCGCCGCCACCACCGCAGCTCCCCCGGCCGAGGGAAGGGACCCAGCGCGCCCTACAGCCGCAGCCCGCCGGAGCGCCTCCACCGGCAGATCGACGACGGCCGGCGTCAGCGCCGCCCCGCCCGCCGTCCGGCCGA
>NC_057808.1:509528284-509532407 GCF_018294505.1 Triticum aestivum
GAGCGACTCGGTCTTGCATCATATATAGTCTCAGTACTCTATACATGTACTGTTGCCAGTGAACGTCCACATGCTTCATCAATCTCTACACTTATGTTGGTTGGAAGCATGAATCATTTTCCTCTTACCACTCCGACCGTATGGAGGCAGAGGTATGGATATATAGACATGTTTTAGAGTGTAGATTCACTCATTTTGTTTCATATGTAGTCTATATTATAATTTTTAAAAAAACTTATATTTAGGAACAGAGGGAGTACTTCGTAAATCAGTTTGTTTGTGCGTCAAGGCCTGTGATGGGGATTGAGCTGAATCAGCCGAAATACACTATGTTCACCGGGACACGTATTCTCAGCACATAGCAGAAGATTTAATACGTCTCATAACATCCACATACAGAGTCAGATTATAGGTTTAGCCAAGAAGCGAGGAGGGATCCATGTATTGCACCAAATCGTTAATTATTTACGACTAACCAATATGCCAACTCGAACCTTACTTAAGGAGATCGAATCCTTGCTAAATAAACCTTGTGTGTGCCTCTTCAAAAAGGGTGTGACCGTATGGCGTGTTACTCATATAAAATTTTCAAGGTTTTAAGTAATGTATCGATGGTTGGACAATGCACCACTCTGTGACCAATATCAAGGATTGTTTCACAGTGTGCGTAGAAAACAAAACACAATTGAACAAATCTTAAGTACCTCACCTCCTATGAGGCTATGACTTACTCCGGCCTAGGCTGCGTTCTACAGTGACATAGTTCTGATGAGTCCTGGTGTCACAAGAACCGGAAGTTCTTAGTCAGCTCTATATACTGAATTTTCCTCCACTATGATCCCCCAATTAATTTAAAAACCTTGAACCTTAAAACACGTGTCACAATTAATTTAGAAGTTTTTAACTATGTAAAAATTATCTTCTTTTTGAGAAAAAAAATATTATTCTCCATTGCAGATTGTCTTTTCATGTAGCACTGACTCTGTTATCAGTGTATTCTACACCGACCGGAGCACTGACAGTTGCCTATGCAAAATGTACCCATATGGAGTGCATGTCCGAAGAGATATTTACCAAACATGGATTTGTCTTTAGATCGGACTTCCTTCACATTGATTTGGCTGTGGTATTTTCCTTCTTGTTGTAGACTACGCCAGTTAAAGAATTCCTTTCTATGTGTGCAGTCGAGCAATATTGAGGCCAATTGTGAACTTATTTCACTTGTATTACCCCGGTGTGTCTTTTGTGTCATAAAAACTACTTTTATGGGAAAAGCGTTGCCATGGATATACATTGCAGTCCTCGAATTGTAGTCACCTGGGGATAGTGGGATATGCTTCCTCATCAAACTCATAAACTCCTCGCACTTGTACACTTGAGCTTGGGTCACTGTTGTTTAAGCAGATTAAACGATCTACTTTGTCATTAATGATGCTCTCAGCAAACCTATCTCGCGTCATTCTACAGAACTGATGTCCACGGCAGTTTCCAAGCCAGAACATGCTAGAAAATTTCATACTAGGACTTTTTGCCTTCTTTTGATGTGTCATGCTTGGTTTAAGGTCAACACTTTAATTCGCTGACTACTAAAATATACTCCCTTTGTACCATAATATTTGTAGGTTTAGCAGCTCTAGTGTTTCTAACTCTAGTTCTACGCAATAATCTCCACTGCAGATAAACAAAATGTATGGTCATTAGTCTGTTGCTCTTGCAAACAACCCCAATATAAATCTCTATGAAATCACAAAACCATAGATCATTGAAGACTTACACGCAAGAGCTATTTAAAAAAATGAAGGAGGAAATAAATATATAGAATAGTATGAAGGAAGTTATTGTTCATGTTAGTAAATCAGGCTTCATTGTATGTCTAAGTTATTTAGAATATTTTTAAAATAAAATAAATTGCATAGCAGCGATTCACCGTCAAAATTCAGTTTTCTTAGCCCATTGACATTTCATTGACAACCAAACCTCTACTATTTCAAAGTTGCCACTGGATAGTTGCAAAAGCCGGTACAACTAGGAGTCGATCTAGGAGGAGACATCAACAATGACGACTCGACAGACCCTGGGGATGCCCCTCCCCCAGCCGGCTCCTCCCACCCCTCGTCCACCCACTGCTCGGGGCTTGGCTCTCGCGACGAATGCTCCGAGGAGGAGTCTGAGGACATCGAGGCCATTGCGGCCATGCTCGACGAGGTTGCCACCCTCCCACCCGGTGCCACCCTTCCCCCTCCCTTCCTCCCTGCTCCGTTGTCTTCGTCTGATGAGGAGGGGAGTGCTGACAGCCGGGGTAGCATGGATTTGCGTCCTCCCTCCTCCCCGCGGCTCATGTCTCCGGTGCGCGTCTGGGAGGACCCCTCGGCGCCGGCTACCCAAGAGCCCGGACCCGCGGTTGTCTCCTCTCCCGCGTCTTCCTGGCCGCCCAAGTCCCGTGGCCGCCCCCGCTCGGCCTCCACACCGGCCTCGTCGGCCCGGAAGAGTGCCCGGCTCGAGGCGGCTCCACGGCTGGCGGGGGCCTCGCCGACCGCAGTGGAGAAGGCCTCGCGGCGCGCCGCCATCCGCAACCACGATACAGGTCCGTCTGACTCCCAGGCTCCTTGTCCTGATTCTGATGATATTTCTGTCGCTTCCTTCTCTGCACTTGCTGGCGTTCCACTTGGCCATGTGGCCAAGGTAGCAGCCGATTCGGCTATAATTTTCCGTGGAGAGAAGGGCCCGGTCTTAGAGCAGCTTGCGTCCCTCCAGGACAAGGAGGTTCTGGAGGGCCACCTCGCAGCCACCCGTGCCCGCGAGGCGGCAGCAGCTGCAGAGGTTTCCCCCCTACGCCCTGCCCGGTTGGTGGTCGGGGCCTCTTTGCGAACGACCCGGGCGAGATCCATGGTCGGACGCGTTCCCGTACTGCCCAGTTGCGTCGGGCCCTTAGTGCTACTACTACCATAGGGTCCAGGGAGGACCCGTTAGGCAAGTGATCATGCGCGCTCTATTTCGGAACCTGCGGGGCTTCGGCCACGATGGCCGCCGCAGGCAGCTCATTGAGTACATGCGCGATGAGTCCATAGATGTGGTAGCACTCCAGGAAACAATGCGCACTGAGTTCTCTCTCGTAGACCTTGAACGTCTTAGCAGACATCTGTTTGCATGGCACTGGTTGCCAGCTAGTGGAGTGACGGGTCACTCCGGTGGCATCCTTCTAGGTGTGAAGGACGCCACCTTTGAGGTGGGATCCATGGATCGTGGATCCCACTTCGTCAGCATGGAGGTCTAGGACCGTCGTATGAACTTCAAGTGGGAGATCATCGTGGTTTACGGCCCGACCGACCATAGTTGCTCGGCCGCTTTCTTGGCCGAGCTCCACACCAAGATAGCCTCCGCGACCCTCCCGGTGGTGGTAGGGGGAGACTTCAACCTCCTCCGCTCCGCCACGAAAAAGAGCAACTCGCGTGTCGATCTTGCGGAGATATGTCGATTCAACGACTGGGTTGCAGACTTAGGCCTTCTGGAGCTGGACAGGGTCGGGGCGAGATTTACCTGGACTAATAGACAGGTTGCCCCGACCCTTAGTGTGCTTGACTGAGTATTTGCCTCCCCTGACTTGGAACTTCGGTTGCCCCGACCCTTACTCGCATCGGGTCCGACCACGTACCCCTTCTCTTGTCCTCTAGGGATGAGAGACCCCCCCCCCTCGGTTTCGATTCGAGGCTTTCTGGCTCTGGCGGCCAGGCTTTATGGCAGCCGTCCAGGCTCACTGGGTCTCGGCTTTGGCCGAGCCCCATAGGCAGATGTCTATCTTGGACGAATAGCATCACCTGTCCAAGCGGTCCAAATAGTTTATGAAAGGATGGGGCGCTAATATAGGGAGGGACCTTCGGATCCAGAAGGCCTCCCTTCTAGAGGAGATCCGAGCCCTTGACCTTCGCGCAGACATTTCAGGGATCTTCGCAGAAGAATGGGCTCATAGATATAATCTGGAAGACTCTCTCATGGATATCTACTCCAAAGAGGAGGAGTTTTGGCGCCAGCGAGGATCTATAAACTGGGTGCTGTTTGGGGACGCCAACACGGCTTACTTCCAGGCCATCGCTAATGGCCATAGGAGACGTTGTTCCATTCCCCT
>NC_057808.1:509532627-509534268 GCF_018294505.1 Triticum aestivum
GGCGCCCTCCGGGTGGGATCGCCCTTGCTGACCACATTTGGTCGCCCGACCAACAAATCTCCCTGGAGGAAAATGCTGCCCTTCTCACCCCCTTTGATGCCTCGGAGGTGGAGTCTTTTCTAGGCATTCTGGCCGATGGTCAAGGAGATCATCCTTGACCTGTTCTGTGAGTTTTCTAGGGGAACATTGGACATGTCCCGGCTCAACTACGGGATCATCTCCTTGATCTCCAAGGTTCCGGGAGCCGCTGACATTCGGCAGTTCCGTCCGATCACAGTCCTCAATGTGTTATTTCGGATTTTGGCCAAAGGGTACGCCACTAGGACGGCCCTAATCGCCCCCCGGATCCATCACCCGAACCAGTCGGCCTTCACGATAGGCCGGTATATTCTGGATGGGATCCTCATTCTCCACGAGGTCATCCATGAAGTCAAGAGCAAGCACCTTCGCGCTGTGTTCTTCAAGATTGACTTCCATAAAGCATACGACATTGTTCATTGGTCCTTCCTTCGGGAGGTGTTGCTAAAGCGTGGCTTCGACCCCCACTGGGTAGGCCGGGTTATGCAGCTAGTGACGAGTGGTCGTACGGCTGTGAACATAAATGGGGAGATTGGGCCTTACTTCATGACTGGCCAAGGAGTACGATAGAGCGATCCGATCTCCCCATTTCTATTCAATCTTGTGGTCGATGCTCTAGCTTCGATCTTAGATTTGGCCAAGCGGGCCAGCTACATTAGGGGGATTTGCCCCCATCTTGTGGCAAATGGAGGTCTGGCCCACCCCCAATATGCAGATGACACCATTATGATGGTGGAAGGATCGGACGAGGATATTCAGAACCTCAAGTTCCTCCTCCTCTGCTTTCAGGAGATGTCAGGCCTCACGATTAACTTCGCCAAAAGTGAAGTGATGGTCCTTGGGTACTCCCAGGCGGAAGCCCAACGAATCACCAATCGCTTGAACTGTCGCTTGGGATCCTTCCCGACCACATACCTCGGCATGCCAATTAGTGACACCCGTCTACAGGAGAAAGACTTCCGCCCAATAATCTCCAAGCTCCAACCTAGGATGGAGCCTTGGCAGGGGAGGTGGCTTTTCAAAGCCGCTCGAGTGATTCTGATGAACTCCTCCCTTATTAGCCTATTGATGTACATTATAGGATTCTATAGTCTACATGAATCCCTTCATCATGAGGTCACCAAACTCCTCTCCAGATTCTTCTGGGCTGGAGAGAAGAATAAACAGAAGTATCACATGGTGAAGTGGTCTGAGATTTGTAAGCCTAAGGACCAGGGCGGCCTCGGGGTCATTTCATCCAAGCGGATGAATATTGCCCTCCTCTCCAAATGGCTTTGGCGTATTCAGACCGATGAGGGTGGACAGTGGCTGGAGATTGTCCGTGCGAAGTACCTTCGAGGGCAACCGCTGGCCTTCGCTTCTAGATCTGGAGGGTCCCAATTCTGGCAATCGGTGATCCTTCTGATGCCGGTGTTGCGTATTGGGACCTCCATTAAAGTGGGCTCCGGGTCCGGCACCCTTTTCTGGCTTGATAGGTCGGCCGGGGCCCGACCTTTTGCGGAGCGGTTTTACACGTTATTCTTGATTTGTGCCCGCCCACAACTTTCTGTGGCCGTGGCTTTG
>NC_057808.1:509534566-509546509 GCF_018294505.1 Triticum aestivum
AGCCCGACTCACTGTCTTGGCATCTCGAGCCAAGCGGCCGATTCTCTACTAGGTCCCTATACCAGGCGATTGCACCCACTCCTAGACCGGTTGAACTATCGATGATTTGGGAGATCAAACTCCCCTTGAAAATCCGCATATTTCTCTGGCAATGGGTCCGAGGCCGACTCCCCTCGAGCACGGAGGTACGAAAGCGTAATGGCCCCGGGGACAGCCTTTGTCCCATTTGCATGGTACCGAAGGACTGCAACCACATCTTCTTCTGGTGCCCAATGACGCAGTTCCTATGGAGCTGCTTCCAGGAGGTTGTTGGCGGCAGTTGGTGCCACGACAACCTCCCGGACTTGTTTGGGGAGATCCTTAGGCTCCCCGGTCCTAGTCGTGCCCCCACTTGGGTGGCTATGGGTACCCTGGCATGGACCCTCTGGTGTACCCGCAATAAACTAGTCATCAAACGCGTGATTCCGTGCCGTGTGAATGATGCAATCCATAAAATGTGTGGCTTCTTACAGCTCTAGAGACCGCTTAGCAAGCGGCACGATCGGGACGTCATCGACAACATCATCGCGGGTCTTCGTTCCTCGGCTACGACTTTAGCTCCACCACCGCCACCACCTCCTGAGTCGGATTAGCTTTTTTTCTCTTTGTTTGGGGCTTGTCTTGCTGTGGCCCAAGCGCGACTTTATGACTTGATTGTACTTTGAACTGACTTGTTGGATGCTTGGGTCGTTGCTTTATAATATAAAGCGGGGGAAACCCTTTTTCTTAAACAATGATCTTGTCATGGCACAGGGGGTTACAGACACCAAGTTGATGCCGTCCCTGCATGATGCAGGAGGTGACCTAGTTGGCACCTCGTAAAACCAAGCTTCGATGTGTTTCCTCATACATCCTAATCCAATTCTGCTCATCGGCCAGTTGCCGTATTGCCTCTAGTTGCTCTAATACTGAGGACGAGCCATTTCTTAAGAGGACTTGAGTGGGGATGAGAACCATCTCTTAAGAGGATTTGAGTGGGGATGAGGAGTTCGACCACTCGATGATGTATAATACTCCCTCTGTTCCTTGATACAAGGCATATAAATTTTTAAGAAAAAATCCAAAATATAAGGTGTATTATGTTACACCACTCGTTTGGATAATTTTTTTAAGAATTTGATTACATTTCTCTATATTAGGCAAGCTCCTCTATTTTCTAATGTCAATTAGTTCGGTATAATCTTGCCCAAAACTCGTGAAATTTTTCCTCCATGTGCATTCTTTAATTTTCATGTCAAAAACTATACACCCTATATTTAGGAACAAAGGGAGTATATATTTTCCATGACCTTTACATGTACTGTTGCCACGGCAGAACTTCATCAATTTCTCATTGGCTATTCCAATACATTCAGCGTATGGTTGGCCAGTCATCGTTAATGTGTGACAGATGTTTGGTTGTTTTAGTCCTAATGGGAATGATTTGAGTGGGAATGTGCTGCTCACTTTCCTTTCGTATAGGGTCTGTCTGCGTCGGCTCATCCAAACCCGGATGTTGTTTGTTTGTTTTAGTCAGAATTTCCAGCCGAGTGCAAGCCGAATCAGAAAAAATATGTTAGCATAAACAACAGAAAAAATTACGCAGAAATAATAAGTAAGAAGAAAAAATTACAAAGCCCCACATGAAGTACTAGGTTGACAGCAACAAGAAACATATTCGCGACACATAGCAGGAGGCATTAAACACGGTCTCAAAACCTCCACATACAGAGTCAGATTCTTCCAAACATGCGTCATGGTTCCGAAATATCAAAACTGCATCCACCATCCACTTCCTAATGTAAAGCAGGCTTAACAAACAAAACATCTTCCGAATACAAGGGATCATCGATGATAAACCTAGTTCATCCTCCTGACGAGCTGGTTGATGTAGTTCTCACGGTTGCCGGCATCACCACCCTCGACGTAGTGGTTCCTCTTCTTCTTGAGGCCTCCCAGCGGCGCCTTCAGCTTGAAGGGCCACAGGAAGTTGTTGGCCTCCTTGAAGTGAGGGCCAACGGTCAAGATCTCGTGCACAAGGTCCTCAATGCAGATGATGTTGTGCTTTCCAAGACCCTGGTTAACAAGATAAACAAAATGGTCAGGATCATCCCAGAGTTGCATTTGGAGATGCAAAGTAAAGATCCAGGATCATCCCAGAGTTGCATTTGGAGATGCAAAGTAAAGATCCATATGTTGGGCAATTTAACTGCTTACCTCCTCAATGACCTTGTTGTTGGTCAGAGGAATCCTTTGCTTGTTGAGCTTGCCATAACCTCTCTTGTAGATCAACTCCCTCACACTCTTCAGGTTCGGGTACCTACAAATATAATGATTTGATCCATTTAGATACAAATGGAACATCAAGACTCTTGAAGCACTCCCCATATCTTTCAATAGTTGACCCAAGGTTGTACAAACATTCATGGCACATACTCCATCAGAATCAAAATATAAGACGTTTTTTGGTCTAAATCTAGACAAAAGAATGTCTTATATTTTGATGAGTAATTTGCTTTGAAGCAAATCAACTTATCAAATGCATGGATTGATTCAGAAAGAGTATTAGTTTCAGACTACTCTACTCATTAAGTGTGGAAGTTCCAGGCTCCAGGAATAGATAAAAACATATCTAGTCAAAAGTCCTAAGAAAAAGGTCTTATAGGCATTGCAACTTTGTGTAAGCAGGACAGGTTGGATAATGATTACAACAAGGCATGTATCATGTACAAAGACAATAAAGAATGCACACTTGTAACATACCCATATGCAACATATGGCTCGACCCTGCGGAGCATGTTGATGGTGGCCTTGTTAACCTTCAGGAACACTCCATTGAATATCTGTCCAATCAAACAACTAACAGAATGAGCACAAGTAGCAATAATTTAAAACAAGAGATGGACTATTTTTTGGAAATGAGGAGATGGACTTGACACAAGCAACAAATTGGCCAACTGACCTGCCTCAAACGCAACAGCTGCAAGATCTTCTTGGTCTTTGGGTGCATGGCATTGATACTGCATGAGACATTTAACAAAATTAGGCCAACTTAAGCCAGAAATGACCACTCCATATCACAAGATACAGCTGCAAGGTGGTGTGACTTACCCTCTGATTCTGACAACAAACAGCAGCTTGGCCTCAGGACTGACATAAAACCCACCCTTCATCCGGGCCTCACGCTTAAGCTGAACCAACTCCTTGTCCTGCAAGCAAACCGAGCATTAAGTACATTTGACAAGCTAACAGCAGAAAACGTTCTCAGAAGCACACATAGGTAATGATTCCATCAAGCAAACATAAACATTTTAATCATATGAGCTGGGCGTCAAATTTGAACAAAGCTCCAACAACTCATAGTGAACAGTTATATTCAACACAGTAAAATTAAACGCCTAAATCACCTTAAAATGCTGCTCGTTCGATTGCTTTCTGCTGCAAAACCATGCAAAATCCGGCCTAGGTCATTACCTCTACACAGAATGGCATGGAGCATGCAGCATCACGAAAACTATACCACATACATCAACATACTAAGTTCTGCTACCACTACGAAACTACGGGCATTTTCAGGTTACCGCGGCATCACGGAAAGCGAATATTGCATCGACGCAAGTGCCTACCGATCTAAAACACGGACAAACGTCGAGCACAATCTGAAATCCACCGCAGACAAACGGGGCAGCGACAGATCCGACAAAGCGCAACTTGGCGCGCGAAAATCTAACCACGAACGCACGAGCGAACGAGCGCTAAGGGGGGCTAGGGATGGGGCGGGAGCATCGATCTGACCTGGGCATCGTACTCCTCGGCGTACTGCTTGGCGCGGGCGTAGATGACCTTGATGTTCTCGCTGGATTTCTTCTTCTCCTCGACGGCCTTGGTCTTCTTCTCGGCGGCCCAGAGCTCCTCCCGCTTCCTCTTGAGGAGCACCGACTCCGGCACCACCATCTTCGCCGCCTCGGACGACATCTGCGGCCGCAAAACCAAAACCCAGGGTCAGATCCGGCTGAGGAGCAGGAGCAAATGCCCTGGTGCGATGCTTGGGGCGGAGGGAGGGCGTGCGCTTACCTCGACGAGCTTCCTGCAGGGGGAGGGAGGAGGCGAGACAGAGGAAGAGAGAGAGCTGGAGGCTAGAGGAGGCGGCGGCGGGCGGAGGGAGTGGCTTATGTAGCTGGGGTTTGGGGGCTAGGGTTTCGGGAGGGGGTCGTCTGGATGGGCTAACCGGGCCAGTAAAATGGCCCATAAGGCCCATATTATGATGGACCATGAGGCTCGCTTTCGGTCCATTTTGCGTAACGTTTCGGCCCATCTGGCCTAAAAAAAACGCAACTGCTTCGCGGACGCCGACGCCGTCGCCGGAGGGAGCCCGAGCGGATGCCATCGCCGCCGCCCCCGCTCTCCTCGCCATGCCGCCGCAGCGTGTCCTCCTGATCGTCCTCCTCCTGCTCTCCTCCGGGCGCAGGTGCGCCCCTCTATCTGTCTCCATCCGCGCCTCTTTATGGTACTGTTCACCAAACAGCTCCCATTCCCCTCGCAGCAGCCTGGAGGCGGAGGAGCCGGCGAGGGCCCTCAGCGTCGGCGATGAGCTGGTGGGCGAGACGATGCCGCTCCGCCACGGCCGGAGGGTCTACAGGCTCGCCGGGCTGCGGCCGCCCGCGTGGTACGAAGTCAAGATCTCCTACCCGGCCTCCGTACGATCTCGTTCTCACCCTTCACACTCAGCAATGAACCCATCGCATCCTCTTGTTCTTGAAGGCGTTGCTTGTGGCTGCAGATACCGTCCAGCTTCTCGATTCGGCTCGTGAGCGATCCTGATGCTGTGGAGGACCAGGGCAGTAAGAACAGGAGGCTGCTCAACACGGAGAAGATCATTTTCAAGGCTGAGAGCACCAAGCTGGTTGGTGTTCAGTGACTTCTTTAGCTGGATTTGTTGCTTCGCTGCAGAATTGGAGTTGCGCGCCCTTTGATGGGATGATTTATAATGGTTGTTTGTGATTGAAATATAGGTTTATGTTCTTGTCACGGTGGAGCCTGAGGGTGTGGTTGCAAAGCCAAATGTCAAGGAGAGAGAGCTTGCCCTGTTCAACATTGGTATGCTAGCTCGTATTGCTGTCTCTTTACATTTCAATTTCCTTGATTAGCCAATAGCCGATAGACTGCTTCTAGTGTTTGTTTGTAGTTTGTTCATTTTGTGCCATGCCATAAAATCAATCATTGCTTTGAGCATCATCATGTAGTATTTGAAACCTTGGTTGCTCATTGATCAGTGCTTGATAGCATTTCCCCGTTTATCTAAGGAGTAAAGGTCTTGAAATTTGTAGAACATTCTTCCATACAACGAAATATAAGTCACTAACATGTACTGGTTAGCATAAAATGCTGATTGTGTGATAAATTGTATTAAAATGGAGATGATCTGCAGCCAGAACTTTTAGATGATATCAACATTTCAAGGAAAACTAGGACGTTATTGACTAACCGATCAGGCTAAACATACTAGCAGATCCTCAATTTTGTTTTCGCTATTCACTTTCTCTTTGTATGCAATCTATATGTCGTTATGCACATTGCATGACAACGAACTGCCCGCTGTTCTAGTAAGTTCAGCTTTGTATGAATGTCTGTTGTTCCCGTTTAAGAGCGAAGAATTCTGTTGTGAACTGTGCGCTGTTCTAGTAAGTTCAGTTTAGTATGAATGTCTGCTGTTCCCATTTATAGCAAAGCATTCTGTTGTGAACTGTGCGCGGTTCTAGTAAGTTCAGTTTAGTATGAATGTCTGCTGTTCCTATTTAAGAGCAAAGCATTCTGTTGTGAACTGTGCGCTGTTCTAGTAAGTTCAGTTTAGTATGAATGTATGTTGTTCCCCTTTTTTAAGAGTAAAGCGTTCTGTTGTGTCTTTCAGTCATAAATATAAGAAATTTTGTTCCCATTGGCACTACCTGACTAGATGAATATTATTACATCTGAATTGCATTAGTACGATTTTACTTCATTTATGCAATAGCTAATGAATTTGTCCCCTTTTACTGTAAGAAAGATGACAGCTGAACTTCCGCTCAATTGGAGAATGATATTCATTGGCTGTAGATCGAAATTCAAAAGTTGGGGTGAAAAAGATGGCCTATTACCTATTAGAGATCCTTGGTTTTCTGAGTTATGATATTTTTGTAGTTACTTGTCCATTTAGTACTTGGAATCTGAAGCTTTTTACACGTTGGTTCCATTTTGCTTCTGTGGCTGTATTTCTAAAGAAGTCATACTCATCTAAAATATCTGAAGCATGTTAATTAGTTGTTGGTTCCTAGTGAACCTTGTCATACAAGCTTGGTTTTTCATAGGCCATGTGAATTAGCATAAACGAGTAGGCACAGCGGTACTGTACAGTGTACACACAGGAATCAATAACTATAGGTAGTGAGCTTTCGTGTCTACAAAGCAGGAAACTGAAGCTTGGTTACTCCAAGACCATGTGATTAGCAACAATTAGTAGGCACAACCCTGTCTGGTGCACCAATGGTTGATCACCTAGTCGTTAATTTTTGTTACACATTAATAGGTTGCCAGCGCCATATGAAGTAATTTACAGAAACAGATAGCGCACAGAGCTTGCTTTGGAATAGTTTGATTCACGATTTTGAATATGTGGAATTAGTTGCATCTAGTTTTCCCTTTCACTGCCTCTGGTTGTCATTGCCTGGTCCTTTGATGTACTGCTTTGAGTCACCTAAATAGCATTTCTCATCCAAATTTCTCTTTTTGATTTCCGTTGCTCTGCAGTGTGTGATGAACTTTTGCTGGGGATCCCTCGCTTTGCCTGGTGGGTTGGAATTGCAGCAGTGATTTGCCTTGTGTTGGCATCACTAGCACCGTATTTCCTCCCAATCCACAAGCTACTTAGCTACGAAACTGCAAAGTCGGGCAACGCCGATGCAGCCAAGCTATCGTGATCGACCGGAACACGCTGTATGAATCTTCAGCTTTGTCTGTCATACTAGAAATTTCAGTTCAGTTCAGTTTTGCATAGTAGGTAGCAGGCTAGTGCACATGTATTGTGTTCTTTCTTCTTCCCTTCCTTTTTGCCCTGCACCAGACGCAGTTGTACAAGCATCTGATGGTTGTTGTCCTAGTGTTTAATGCTAGATATGCCGTTCGATCCTGTACAGTTGCCTCATGAATGAATTGAAATACTATGGTTTTATTGAATGAATGTTTTGCTGGTTGCGCCACTCCAGAAAATGGACCACAGGTTCCCCATGAATTTCAGATGCTGACTCTTCCTGTGCACATTTTATTCTGTTGTGATTGAAACGCGACACTGGTTACGGGCCTCGTATCACCTCAACTTGTGGCGGAGGTCAGTAGTAGTTCACACTGCGGGTTGATGGGCACGCATCAAGATAACCAAATGGTCATCCAACTTCAGTTAACTGCCACATCAAAATTAAGGCTGTAGCTGGAACAAAAGCGACAAGAAGATCGTGTGGTTGATCAGTTCTCTACCCGTCGAAAAGATGATTGAACACAAAGCAGTTGGGCTTGTGCTGTCACATTCTCATGAGAAGATACTGAATGAATTGATAAGCATCAGCGGTAGATCAAAATTTAAAAGTGAGAGTTGGCCTAGTAGGGCATCTGAACCCAAAATTCTAGCATCTGAAATAGTGTGTTTCAGTTTCTGTATATCCAACCATCAGATAACCTGACGATACAGAAACTGAAACACACTACAACAACTACGGCAGCCACAAACTTGCACCCTCAGAGCTGAACTTTTAAGAGTGGGCAGCATCAAACTGATCTTCGACAGCTTTTTTTGCCCTCAGCCAGCAATCCGCAAGATCATTGCGCCCACCCTTTCTTTTTACTGAAGGCATCAGCTGCTACCTGCAGCAGCAGCCTTGCCTCTGGTCCGTGATTGCTGAGTCATCATATATATTTCTGTAGTTACTTGTTCTTTTAGCACTTGTGAATTGTGATACCGGAGCTTTTATTTACACATTGGTTCCATTTTGCTTCAGTGTCTGTATTTGTAAAGAAGCTCTACTCAATCTAAAATATCTGAAGCATGTTCTTGCTGTGGTACTATACACAGACATTATTTGTATGTTCCTGGTGTGAACTTTTACATACAAGTAAACTTTGTTTTTCTAAGGACATGTTAATTAGCAAAAATGAGTAAGCACAGTGGTTTTACTCTACACTGTACACAGGGGCTATCATATCAGCAAAGCGGTAAAGGGAGGCGTAGTTAATCCGGACCATCGGATTAGCATCGATAAGTAGGTGCAACGCTGTCTGCTGCACCGATGGTTGCATATAGGGTCACTTAGTCGCTGTTTGTTACTCTACAAATTAAGTGGTTGCCGTTGCCATTATGAAGGATTTTATAAAAACAGATAGTGCGCAGAGCTTCCTTTGAAATAGTTTGATTCACACTTTAGCTGTCACTTTGTGCCAAGAGGTCATGGGTTCGACGCGGCCTTCTGCATTGCATTTTGCAGGCGCAGGGGTGAGGCTTGCCTCGTATAATCCTTCAACGGACCCAACCTGGCGTGGGATTTTCTAGCACTGGGTCTGTCGGTTTTTTTTACACTACTATATAGCTGTCACTGCCCGGCCCTTCTGTATGCAGTGTACTACTTTGAGCACCTAAATGGTGGTTCTCATCCATATTGTTTTCTATGATTTCCCTTGCACTGCAGTGTCTGATGAACTTTTTGCTGGGGATCCCTCACTTTCCCTGGTGGGTTGGCATTGCAGCAGTAGTCTGCATCGTGTTGGCATCGCTAGCGCCGTATTTCCTCCCGCTCCAGAAGCTACTCAACTACGAAGCTACAAAGCCGAGCAACATCGATGCAGCCAAGGTCTCGTGATCGACTGGAACGCGCGGTATGATTCTTCAGCTTTGGCTGTCAATGTGTCAAACAACAAAGTTGGGTTCAGCTTTGCATAGCAGGCTTAGTGTACATGTGCTGCCATACTGTTTCTTCTCTCCTTCCTCTCTGTCTTGCATCAGACGCAGCTGTGCAAGCGTCTGATGGCGACGGTGCCCCAGCCACCTAGAGTTCGATGCTCGATCGTGTACGGTCGCCTCATGAATGAATTGAAATCGAAACACTCCTATGGTTTTATTGAATGTTTTGGCAGTTGCGCAAGAATGGACCACAGTTTCCCCTTGAATGAATTTCAGATGCCGACTCTTCCCGTGCCCATTTTATTCCTCTCCTCTTGTTTGTGACTGAAACGGGACACTCATTACAGGTCTCGTAGTATCGTCCACGTTCAGTTAACTGCCCCATCAAAATTAAGGCTGTAACCGGAACAAAAGCGACAAGAAGATTGTGTGGTCGATCGGTCGAAAAGATGATAGAGCCAAAAGCAGTTGGGCTTGTGCCGCCACACTCCCATGAGAAGATACTGAATAAATTGATTAGCATCGGCAGTAGATCAAATTAAAAGTGATCTTGAGAAAGTTGGCCTAGTAGAGATCCGTGTTTTTTTTTTCGAATTAAGGGTTTCCCCCAATTTCATTTCTGAAACAGATAACACAGATAGTAACGGACCGCATATCGGATATGGTTCCAGGAAGTGTTATTATTACAAAACAGCAAAAGAACATACTACAGCAATCACTACCATGGCATCTGAAGTTCTGAACCCAAAATTCTAACATCTGCAGAACAATTATCTTCAACCATCAGATAACCTGACGACACAGAAACTGAAACATACTACAACAACTACAGCAACCGCAAACTTGCACCCTCGGAGCTGAACTTTTAAGAGTGGGCAGCATCAAATTCATCTTCGGCAGCATTTTTGGCCCTCAGCAAGCAATCCGCAAGATCATTGCGCCCACCCTTTCTTTTACTGAAGACATCAGCTGCTACCTGCAGCAGCAGATTTGCACCTATGATCCGTGGTTTCTGAGTCATTATATATTTTTGTAGTAGTTACTTGTTCTTTTAGTACTTGGATATATACTAAAGCTTTTACACATCGGTTCCGTTTTGCTTCTGCACAGTAGTACTACTATACACGGACATTAGTTGTAGGTTCCTAGTGAACTTTTACACACAAATAAGCTTGGTTTTTCCAAGGCCATGTGAACTAAGCTTAAATCGGCAAGCACAGTGGTCCTGCACAGTGTACACACAGGCACCAATAACTAAGTATCATATCTGCAAAGCAGTAAAGGGAAGAGTAGTTACTCCAAGACCATCTGGTTAGCATCAATCAGTAGGCGCAAGCCTGTTCTGTGCACCGATGGTCGCATATATAGCCACTTAGTCGTTATTTGTTACAAATTAAGTGGTTGTGGTTGCCATTATGAAGCAATTTATAAAAACGGAGACTGAGCAGAGCTTCCTTTGAAATAGTTCGGTCCGCACTTTTGATTATGTGAAATTAGTTGCATCTAGTTTTCCCTTCCATTTGCCTCTGGTAACCATCACCAGGCCCTTTTATTTTATGTATTGCTTTGAGCACCTAAATAGCGCTTCTCATCCAAATTCTCCTTTCTGATTTCCCTTGCTCTGCAGTGTGTGATGAACTTTTGTTGGGGACCCCTCCTCACTTCGCCTGGTGGGGTTGGAATTGCAACAGTAATCTGCATTGTGCTGGCATCATATTTCCTCCCGCTCCACACCATACTCAACTATGAGCGACGCCGATGCAGGCAAGCTCTCGTGATCGACCGGAACGCGCTGTATTGTTCTTCAGTTTCGGCTGTCAAACAACAAAGTTCAGTTCAGTTTTGCATAGCAGGCTTGGTGTACAAATGCACTACCGTGCCGTTTCTTCTCTCCTTCCTCTCTGCCTTGCATCACACGCAGTTGTGCAAGCGTCTGATGGCGACGGCGTCCCAGCTAGCTGGAGTTCGATGCTAGATGTGCCGCTCGATCGTGTACGGTTGCCTCATGAATGCTGGAGTTCATGTTGAAACACTATGGTTTTATTGAATGTTTTGGCAGTTGCGCGAGAACGGACCAGTTTCCCCATGAATGAATTTCAGATGCCGACTCTTCCCGTGCCCATTTTATTCCTCTCCTCTTGTTTGTGATTGAAACGGGACACCGGTCGCAGGTCTCGTAGCATGTGCATCACCTCAACTTTTGGCAGAGTTCAGTAGCAGTTCACATTGACACTGCGTGGGTTGATGGGCACGCACGCAGCAAAATAGCTAAATGGAGTATGCATCGTCCATGTTCAGTCAACTGCCCCATCAAAATTAAGGATCGATGTAACCGGAACAAAAGCGACAAAGAAGATTGTGTGGTCGATCGGTTCCCTGCCCGTCAAAAAGATGATACTACTGGAACACGAAGCGGTTGGGCTTGTGCCGTCGTGCTCTGATAAGATACTCAGCTGCCTGCTTACCATCGGCCGTGAATAATGGTGATCCTTTTCAGTTAAGATGGCGACACCGACGCTTGCGACGAGACGAGACGGCCAAGTAGAGACAAGGGCGTGATTGCCCGTATATCCGTCGTCGTCGTCATCATCACTCGTATCGCAGTGTGGTGCCGCGAGATGAAGGCGAAAAGAACCCCTACCGGCCGCCGTGTCTGGCCTCGAGCGGGAAGAGTTAAGCAGCCCCATGCACAGCACATCCATGAAGAGAGGCACGTCCTGAACCCCGGTACATATAAACTCGCCTTTTCAAAATGCATTTAAAACGCGTTTTAAAATGTCAAAATTTCAGACGTACATGTTTGTAGAGTATGTGTGCGGCACAAAGTTTTGTGACAAAATATGCAAAACAGACAAATTTCGGTGCTTGTAAATAGCATTTCAGGACACTTTTTTTCTTTGTGTTTTTTGCACCAACAATGCTACATCTACGTAATTTATTTACGTAATGTTACGAAAGAGCTGATTTGGAGGGCTATCATTAGTCACTAGGGGCGCCCGGGCCCA
>NC_057808.1:509546778-509552078 GCF_018294505.1 Triticum aestivum
GATTATTGGAGAAGGAAGGTTCGTAAGGTTACGTAGAATTCATCCGTAAGTGTAGCATTTTTGTTTTTGCACAGGCTCAACAAAATGGTTGTTTTCCCGCGAAACTCTCCGCACACACCTAGAACGCGGAGAAGTACACGTACAACTTTTGTTCAAAAAAAAATCGGCATTTACAAATGTGTTTTCCGAAGTGGTTTCATCCATGTATTTTTTTTCATGGATGAAATCCTATGTGAAATCTCCTCTTTCCTACAGTACTACTGAACAATTGTAGAGAGTAATGCAGACCCCTCGCCGCGCCAACCACGAACCACCCGTACAGCGACGCCGTTCCAATAACCCCAGTCCCAATCCCACCGCCGTCGACTGGCCCTCGCCCATGCATCATTCATCTCCCACGCCGACGCCGCCGCCGACGACGACGACGCGTACGTGGAGCCGCTCCCGTCCACAAGCGTAGTAGCGATGCAAACAACGTGGTGCGCGGGTCACAGCGACAGCCTGCTTAGCAGCAAGCAAGCAGGCAGGCAGCGCACATTCACATTATCAGTGCATGATCGATCCATCGCTCGCTCGATCATCCTGTTGTTTGACGGAATGATGGAGGAGGTTGAGGTACCGGGGACGTCTCTAGCTAGCTGGCTCCATCGTTCGTTTGATCGACCCACATAACCAACACCTTGATTACCGGCCAAGTGCTAGCTTTTTTTTAACACGATACAGACGCAAACGGTTATACATACGCTTATACGCTCATCCCTATGAACGCGCGCATGCACGCATGTCATACTCCTGTGAGCACCTCCAAGAAACTAAGCCGGCATATCATTTTGAGATTAACAAAGTCGCCACAAACATCTTTATAGTCGACGGAACATCTCCTCTCACTAAACACGCATTGCCAGAAGACATGAAATAAATCCTGAAAAATTCAATATCAAGTCTAGGAACTCTGGTGTGCTGGAATACCACTATCCTCTTCACCATCCAACCATGAGCTAGCGGCCTCAAAAACCCGATAACACTATGTTCGATCGGTTAGCTCAAAATCCTACATCTACGAAACAACGTGCACAAACGTTTCCATAAAAACTCCCCCCCCCACCACACACACACACATCAGGTGGGCCCCTGCCGCTATTCTTGGCCCAATTGAGTTGCTCCACATTAGCCTGTAACAGAAATTACTTACAAAACTCTATGTATGTCTAACATTGCTCGTAATTAAGCATACTACCATTGATATCTCCATGTCGGGTTCATCCATCGCTGTCCGAAAAATGTGGCGTACGACAGTGGGAGTACGAAATATGAACGATTGAGATCGGTGATTTATCATAGTGCCTAGTTTATCCAGGAACTTCCATACGCACATGTGTTGATTGTTTTTGTTTTTTAGGGTCACATGTGTTGGTTGCTTAATGATTGATAGTAGTAGTGGTACTCTGTTGAAAACAGTATGGTGACCACCTAAATGATCCAACCACCAGTGTTTAATTTGGCTCTTCCCTTCCAAAATGTACGAACACCGTGCATGCCCCATGATGTTCGTGCCCAAACAAACTGGTCTCCAACTTCGATCATCATTGATCATTGCTACATGCAGCTAGCTAGCTGGATATATGTCCGTCAAACATCAGATGTCTAGCTTAGCTAGATGAATATATCGGCGAACTGAAAATCTAATGTGCAACCGTTCGCTACCTAATCTAAATACAGCTCGACACTAATGAAATCGAGCTCTTTGCCAGGCAAAGGGAGAGGGGGAACACTCGGAGGTGGTGAGCCCTCTTTGCCGAGTCTTTTCCATCGAATAGTTGACAAACCTTTGCCGAGTGTCAAAATTGGGCACTCGAAAAAAAGCAAAATATGGCACGAATCACAGAGACGGGACCAAGGGTGCCACTCGTCCATGTGTTTGCCGAGGGCCAGATACGGGGCACTCGGCAAAGCCAGAAGTACACCGGTGCGACATGTTTTCCCTCTCTTTGCCGGGTCTTTTCCATTGGGCGGGAGCTAGGGTGCTCGACAAATGGGTCAGTCGTGGTCGTTGGACGGGTGCTAGGTGTCGGCCTTTGTCATGTGCCATCGAACCCATTATCGGTCATTTGTATGTCTAGCGAACAGTAAGTTGAGGCAAGGAGGTGCAAACGAAAGAGATAGGGTTTGTGTGAGCAGCTCACACGGTGACAAAGAAAAGAATGGGACGGTATCGACAATGAGAGCGAACTGGTTGAGCGAGAAAGACGAGGGGAAGAAGACTATGCATGGAAAGGAGGCGTTCACTCCCTAAGGCTAACGGGCAAACGTCGCGTGTCAATTCAGTCCGGTCCATCACCAAAAGCAGCTTCTGGAAGCACCCTCTGCTCTCGATCGGGCGACCCTGCTAGTAGTAGCTCGGTCACAAGAGCTGAGGGCTAGGCTGCTCGTTGCAGCATCGTTGTCAATGCAACAGACTAAAAGGATCTCGTACGTGCTGGCCGGCTTAACAACGGCGGTCCTGGTTGAAACCGAGTTAAGTTCGTGGAAAGGTGGCTATGGCCTATGGCCTTAGCTAGCATAGCAGCTACAATAGCTATCCCAGTTGCACGTCACGAGTTGCATGCGGAGCACGCGCGCAACGTATCCTATCCAAGCTAATTGGAACGTCGTCGTCGGAGCCAATTAAGACCGGCCGGCCAAACGGGTGGGGGAGTGGCGGACGCCATTAACGAGATTCTAAGAGCTCACTTGATCAGTCCTTAATGCGGTCAGTGTCGTGCGCTCTACTGCCGCTAATCGGCACTGTTCACCCACGGCGGGTGATGGAGCGCGTGTATGGGCTGGAAGATTCACTAGCGACCCGTACGTGATTAAGCAAAGTGACACTGTTTGCACGTCGGCCTGTATAAATGTGGCTTGTCTTTTGGTTTCTAGTGCAGTGTCTGTCTCTCTCAAGTCTCAACCAACGAACTTGCTATTGCGCAGTCGACCGTCAGATTTTCTCTGTACAATGTGTGCCGTTGGCGTTTGTTAACCTTGCTGCGGCGTGCCGGTCGGAGTCGGACCCACAGGCAACTAATGGTGGAGATATGTGTCCCTGAGGGAGGAGGTCACGCACGCCAGTGATTTGGGTCACTAGTAGATCGGGGCCACCGGCGACACGAAAGCGAGGGGAAATTAGGAGACCTCGCCGGACTAGTTCGGATCGTCACACCCTGCTGACACGGCCGGGCAGGAATGACAAAGAGGTGAAACCTTGTCCAAATGGGTACGATTGGATAGTTTCACCGTTGCGCTGCCCTAATAAGACTTAAATTGATGCATGGTCCTGTGGTGGAAGCCTTGTGGAAATGGGTAGGGTTGAATAGTTTTACCGGTCGTGCCCTCGACGTGGAAGTTAGTTGAAGGAGATTAGAGGAGGCGATTAATATATGAACGGGTTGCCCCTTTTCTGATCAATATATGATACGCATTCCGTTTCAAAAATATATATGATACGCAACCATGCGTATTCTAGAAAAAAAATTATGATTTTTGTTTGAACGGGTTGAGCGCTCACAATCTTTGTATGCGGCGGTCCGGTTCATCGGCTCGAAAAGCATCCTTGTATGTGAAGGTGCTCCCTCAGATTTTGGTATGGTGGTTGTTCTCCTTTTTCTCCGGCGTTGCCTTGGTGATGGTGGAGGACAATGGTGGACAACGATTCAACGAGGCACAAGGTTCTCCACTGGTGAAATTCTAATTTTACCGGTTGGAGGATGCTTAGTGCAAAACTGTAAGACACCTATGTATGTGTGGTGACCGCATATGTACTCTCCGTAATAAGTTTGTCTACTAATGGAATATATATGTGGTTATTTCAAAAAGAAAAACTTTCACTCCTAGCCACGCGACTGGGTAACTTCGAATTTTCCGCCCATATTATGAAATAACTCTGCAATAAAAATTCAAATGACAAAATGTTCGCAGCGCAGTCAACCCACACAACTTCGCATGCATGCATCCACGTACGGCAAGCAAACCTACAACTCGTGGAGTGATCGAGAGGGAGGGAGCGTGGTACTTCGGTTGTGCATGAATGCCGCACAGGGATCGCCGGCTGCAGTGCTGTGCGTACCCTTGGATCACAGGGTTCAACAGATATAGTTCATGCATATATAACAGCGCCAAAATATGTGTACGATTGCTACTATACAGAAGCGGTACCGGAATCGGAGTGGTGCATATGTTTCTTGAAAAGAAGTCATGCTGCCAAAACATCTCTGTACAATGACCCCGCCGGCCGGGCCTATACGTGTCCCGTCCCATTACTGCAAAACTCGACAGCCTTACAGGCCAGCTCCAGCGTACACGCAGCGCAGGCATAGCGCTAGCTTAGATAAGCTTGGACGGTTTAAACAAATCATGATTGAGAAGGGCTCCATTTGCACCCGCAGAGAGAGAGAGAGAGAGAGAGAGAGAGAGAGAGAGAGAGCAGGGTTCCATTTGGACAAGGACAAAAAAACAGGGCATTCTGAAGACTGAAATTAATGTGCGTACAGGTACTGCCCGGTTTCGAATTATAAGACGTTCTAAATATTTTTTGTGAACCAGATGTTTATAGACACATCTTGGTGCTGGCGTAACTCGTTAATTTGGACCCTAAATACCCGCGGGCGCGTCCATAGACACCGACCAGATACGTATTAATATATATTTTTCACAATCAAACACCTCAAATTCATATAAAGACATGCAACGTTACGTAAATGATGCAACACACATCATTCGGCTACTACATGAGAACATGTCATTGGACTACCATAATTTGATATGTTCTACCTGCATACTAGCTATGGAGAAGATCATCCACGACTGCCCTTGTCCTTCCCGACGCCCTTGCCGTCCTCCTCGTGGAAGTAGCGGTCAAAAGCACAATATGGATCAAGCCGGATCTGCTCTTCACGGAGTTGTCCAGCCCGTCATTGTCATCCTTCTCCTCTTTGCGGGGCAGACCATGGCACAGATCGCCCGATTCTATTCTCGGGCGAGAGCGCGCGTGTTCCTCCGCTGTCGCTTCTTTACAATGCGGGCACGGATGGCTTCCTCCTTCACGGTACACTAGTAGGAAAAGGGGCTTTTACCCCGGTTCATAAGGGCCTAAAGGGTCGTTACTAATGCCCTAGCCCTTTAGTCCCGGTTCTTACACGAACCGGGACTAAAGGCCGTCCACGTGGCCGGTGCGGGGAGCCCAGGCAGGAGGGCCTTTGGTCCCGGTTGGTGCCACCAACCGGGACCAATAGGCATCCACGCGTCAGCACCTGGCAGGAGCTGAGGTT